>NC_057800.1:740266465-740418638 GCF_018294505.1 Triticum aestivum
TACACTCACCCAACATCCCAAACATATCCAAAAATTAAAAATAAAACCTAATAACAAAGAGCAACAGAAAAACAAAAGAAAAAGCACATAAAAACAAAAAAAAATACTACGAAAACGAAGGGAGAGATAGGAGGGCTGCATCGGACAGTTAATGTGCTTCTCCCGGAAGGAAATCGACTGGCCCAAAAAATAAAGGGCTAGTCAGAAAAAAGAAAGAAGCCCACACAACAAACAACACAAGTTAGAAACAAATACAGCACGAATCTTAGAGAAAAATCCAATGGCCACAAAATTGACTGACCTAAAAGTGAAATTTCAGCTGACTGAAATGTAGATAAAGTGAACACAAAGAGCATCCTAACACAATCTGTAAAACACGAAGATCTTTGAGACCCTATGTCATTATCCCTAAACCTTGCGAGAAGACACCTGCAACACAAGAATCTGCAACAAGACCCAAGAAGGTCATCATCTTTAACCACGACATAATCACCGCCACGCTGGTTCCCTTTTCTTTGCCTCATCGCTGATGTCAAGGAAACACATGTGCATCCAACACACCTGCACCAGCCTTGGCCATCTGTAGTGTTGAGTACTGCTATATGTGCCCCTTCCAGAAGGAATAGAACTAAGATCTGGCTCCGACGCTGCAGCCGGGCCAACCACCAGGGCAAAGCAGGACATCTCTCCAACAACAACATAAGGAAAAAGGAGAACAACAAAAGAAAATCATACCGGCGATGAGGAAGAAGAAACTCTGTCTCCACAGAACCACTACCCATCTGAGGTCCAACCCAGCCATTGGTCGACCTCTAGACACTGTAGCCCGCGACCTCGATGAGATCTGGGAACCCCCCACCCTGCTGGCTCCTAGACAAAGGCAAGAGCCCCGCCTGACTGCGGACAAAGCCCGGGTGACATACTAAGACGCGACGCCGCCGCAACGGTCTCAACAACGTCTTCCTCAACCCTAACCCTACTGAGTACCCAAACAATCTCTAGATCTGAGGTTCCAACTCCCTCCCTCCATCGGAGCGGCTGGCGGAGGGAGAGGGAACCAGCGCCGGCGCCGGTTGATCACAAAGGGACCCACTCCTGTTCGCCTGGCGAAACACTTTTAATACTTTGATAAAGATGATGCAATTAGACTGAAGCAACGATGTTTGTCACTCTTTCATTCACACGAACATTACCAATGAGTTAAGAAGAACGCTTGAGCATGGGCCGCATTATGGGGTTGGGCCGTCACTTTCTTTCCTTCCCCAAACGAGGCCCCAACCCAATGCGCGGCGCTTCCGTCCGCCGTCTTGCTTCCCCGCCGCCGGCGCCAGTCTTGCCATATGCACCGCCGACCTGAGACCCAGCCCCCTCCCCACACACCACTCACTGACTCACACACACACACACCACAAACCGCCGCCGATAAAAATGAGCCGCCTCCCCATCCTCCCGCCGGCCGGCCGGCGTGATAGAGAGAATCGAGCGAGCGGGAGCGCCACCTTATTCGAGCTGTTACGATGGTGGAGAAAGCTGCGGAAAAATTGGCTACAACTTCCCTAAGTCCCTAATGTTGGTTTGATGTTATGTATTTCTTTTGTACAGAAAGTCAAGCACCTCAAGAGGAAATTATCATCTGTTGGTAGAAGGAATGTTGTAAGTCTCTTTTCTCTTCTTGTGTTTCTTTTTTCCTTCTCTTCTTATCATTTTGATTGCTTGTCTGATGTTTGTTTTGCTGGGGTTTCCCCTTTGTGTATTTAGTTTATTTTGGATTTAATGATGTTCTTATTATCTTTTTCTTGTAGAGGCAGAAACGATCGTCTGATTTCCCTGTGTGTTCAACATTCACTAGATATTCTGGAAAGTTCTTCTCAGGAGTTGTTGATGGCATGTGTCCTAGGTACAAGGGTGTTATGCAGAATTATGGATTGGGTTGTCTCCTCAGTTTTGTCCGTAGCGAGGTTCCTCTTAGGCTTGTTAAGTGGCTTGCATCTAGGTTTGATGTTCCTGCGTCTGAGTTTCAGTTGAAAAGGAAATTCATCCCCTTAACTAAGTATGATATCATGACATCCTTGACCTCCCAGTAGATGGTGAGCCACTTGTTTCTGATCCCGAGTCTGGCCGTGATTTTATCCTCTCTCATTTCAATCTTACCAGTATCCCTCCAGTGTCCTTTTTCGCCAATTTGCAGTGTAGTAAAACTTGTAAGTACATGCATTTTACAGTAGTAGTTACACTGCAAATTAGAAGTTTCTGACAATAGTTTTTACTCTGGGATTTACACTGGAAATCATGTATTTACAATGTAAAATACAAGATACTTACAGTAGTTTTTACTGTTGGATTTACACTGTAAAACATGTTTTTACAATGTAAATTACAAGATACTTATAGTAGTTTTTACTGTGGGATTTACACTGTAAAACATGTTTTTACACTGGAAACTACAAGATACTTACAGTAGTTTTACAGTGGGATTTACACTGGAAGTCATGTTTTTACAATGTATTACAAGATACATACAGTCACTGTAAAACATGTTTTTACAGTGTAAATTACAAGATAATTACAGTAGTTTTTACTGATTTTCACTGTAAAACATGTTTTCACAGTGGAAATTACAAGATACTTGCAGTAGGTTTTACACTGGGATCTACACTGGAAATTACCAGCTACTTACGCTAGAATTTACTAGGGATTTACACTGGAATTTGTTTATTTTCCTCTGTAATTATTCTTGTAAGTTTTCTGAATTTTTTTACACTGTATTTTTTCCATTTCGAAACAACTTCAGTGTTTTCAATGAAATTTCCATGATGATGTCAATGTAATCGATCCCAAAATTTATGTAATTTCCTAGAATTACAGCAGTTGTTGATCTATCTCTTTTTGTAGATGAAGAAATTTCCTCCCCTGATTTGTTCATGTGAGAGGTGAAGAGAGGAGTTGGCGAGCAGTTGGGACTGTTTTTGCTTACCTGTGGATCATGATGCCGATTTCCTTCTGATGTCCTTCTTTCTTGCTGCTCTTCTGGTTTCTGTTTGCCCTCCTTCTGCCCATCGCCCATGGCCGCCTCCATGTTCTCCCTTCTTTTTTTCTCCCCCTTTCTGATTCACTTTTTGTTTTGTTAGGTGAGATCTGTCCAGTGGTTTGCGGGAGGGGTTTGGCCCTTTTCGTGCATTGCAAGCTGGGCACATGCTGGGTAATGCCTCAGGTGCTCGATCTTCAGTTCTTCGGATTAATCGACCTGCCCCCAATCCATGTACAGTTGCGCATTTGTTGTCACTTTTCAATTGACTTCTGTATATCTTACCTCTCTCCAGCGGCCAGAATTTTTACTCCGATATGCCCTCGGTTGCAGGTGCAGCCTGAACAAACAGCAGCTGAAATTGGGGATGAATTCAGTTACTGTTAGCAGATGTCAGTTAGCTTATCTTCCACTAGGCGGGACTGAAGATTTCCAGACGGCTGCCAGGGTTGATGGGGACGGCATCCACAATCGATTGCGCGGTACGGTTCCACATTCCACAATCAAGTTTCTGCACAGATTGCTGGCTTGCTCATTAGCTCATATGTTTACCATCAATCCCCTGTCACGTTAGCAATTCTTTTCTCTGTGCAGCATGAGCCACAAGACTAATATTGCGATGTGATCCGCTGTGGGTAGAAATCAGCCGGCCCGCCAAGACTTGTCAATGCCCTCTTCGATGGGCTAGAATATCCTACACAAATCGGCATGCATTGACTGACTTGCGAGGTCGCAGGTCGACCACATTAAAAGTAAGCCTGTATTATAACATGACCATGTCGGCCTCACTTATCAAATCAACCACAGCTACAGGCGTGGAATCCCTGTACAGGTGCGCATGTCTTGTTCTGCATCTCTAACTACGAGCCAGCGGTCAGAAGTTTTGCTTCTGTATGCCCATGGGGTGCAACTTGAACAAACAACAGCTAAAATTGGGGATGAATTCAGTTACTGTTAGTAGCTGTTAGTAAGCTTGTCTTCCACTAGACAGGACTTAAGATTGCAAACAGCTGCCATGGTTGATGAGGATGGCATCCACAATCAATTGCGTGAGACCCTACTCGTCAGTTTATGTGCGGATTGTTGTGGCTTTGCCTGCTCATATGTTGGCCTCAATTTGCACGACAAGGGTTTTCAGCCGCCTTTCTCCATCACAGTTTGGCATGAATTTCCTGTCATGATAGCAATTCTTTTCTCCGTGCGATGTGATTCATTGTGGGTAGAAATCCGCCATCTGGCAAAGACTTGTCAATGCCCCCTTTGATGGGCTTGAATAACCTGCACAAGACGGTAGGCATTGACTCGACTCGGGGAGGTTGCCGGTCGACCACATGAAAAGTAGCCCTGTATTCTAATGTGTCCATCTCGGTCTCACTCGATCAGTCACTCATCAAATCAACCACAGCCATAGGCACCCGAGTTCAGTACAGGATGGGTACTTCTTATGGCCATTCACTGTGTCTTCTTCGATTGGATAACATATATACATCGTCGCTCTGGTGCCTGACTTGGATTTCTTGAGTGAAAGTTGAGGGGCCACACAAGGTGTATAGATAGATCATGGCCGTCTTGCTGCAAATGATGTATGCATCACTCTTTCTGCTAGCATCCGTGGCTCTAGCCAGCCACGATCCTGAAGGGAGTTGGGCACATCCAGGTGCCACTCTTGAAGGTTGCCCGACGAGCTGCGGCAATCTGAGCGTTGACTACCCCTTCGGCATCGGATCCAGGTGCTCCCGTGGTCCTGATTTTAATCTCACTTGCGACGACACCACTAAGCCCCCCACGCTCTTCCTGAGCGACGGCATCAGTGAGGTGCTCGATGACCTTGCTGTTAGCTATCAGGATGATGGCAATCTTGACAAAATATTCAGTACCTCCTTCCGGCATACCATCCTCATGAAACCCGGTGTCCATGTCTATGACTGGTCTTTCAAACCGCCCGGTAGGTCCTTTGAGTACATCGGGCAAACAGCTCTAAACATCACCGGCTGTGACCTGGACGTGTATTGGGTCAGTGACAATGCCGGCACTACCACACGGGCCTGCAGAACTGTGTGCCCAGACCAAGCGAGCACAGAGACGGTGGCTAGGCACCGTTGTAACGGTACCGGCTGTTGTAATTTTAATGTTGGTGGCCTTGACAATGGTGCTTTTCACCTTAAATTTGTCCAGGGGCACACCAAAATCAATAACGGTGCAGGGTCTAAGTCTAACCGGACTGCTCCACTGTGGGATAGAATCAGTATAACAGATGATGGTGGTGTCATGATTTCCTGGAGCATAGTGGATCAACCCAACTGTGTTGCTGCCATGCGTGACAGGACAGCATACGCCTGTGTCAGCAAGAACTCCGACTGCTACGATACTGGAGAGGGCTACGCCTGCATCTGCAATGACGGCTATGCAGGCAACCCCTTCATTCCGGATGGCTGCTCCAACGACAAAGGTAACTATTATATTGATCAAGCAAGAAAAGTTACAACTTCTTTAGATAAAACTTGAATAGATGCTAACCTTTTACCGCTCAAACTAGGGTATAGTCCAATTCCGAGTAGGGCTGACTGTACACGTCGATGTGGTAACATTACTGTGGAATTCCCATTTGGCATAGAAGAGGGTTGCTTTGCCCGGGAAGAGTTTCACCTCAACTGCACAAATACAACGTCATCGGCTGTTCTATTGCTGGAGGATTTTGAGGTGACCGGCATGAATATTGAAAAAGGGACCTTTGAGTACAACGGCCATACCCATGGACAAGTAGAACAAATATCTGGAGGACCCATCCTTTTTGTGGGTTATGAGTTGTTCTCCTCTCTTCAGTGGGTTGCTGCCAATCTAAGTTGCCTAGAAGCCCAACTTAATATATCTGGATATGCTTGTGTGAGTATCAACAGCAGGTGTGTGGGAGTAAATGCTACAACTGACTATAGCTTTTTTGAAGCTCCTAAAGAAGACACCTATGTCGGTTACCGTTGTAAATGCACAGACGGCTTCAAAGGAAACCCATACATCCAAAATGGCTGTCGAGGTACCCTCTATCTCTCTCACACATGCACGCACGCATTGCACATAATGTATATAACCATTTCAATTTCATATGGCATCTACCTAGTAGATTGTTTCTGGCTTCCGTTGCACGCATGTCGTGCATACAAGATAACTTTCATTATCCATTAATTAGGATTTTCTTCGCCATTCCAAAGCGTAAAACACGTCTCAAGAGTCAAGTTTGACCAACACTTGTACCATTGGATTTGTATCTAGAAGTATTGTCCAATGGCATCACTTTTGTATTACATAAATCACATTTTATTGGTTTAGTTATTTTTAGGTTGAAATCTTTGGATGTGTGGTCGCTTTACAGTTTGGAACAGAGGGAGTACCAATGTTACTACCTCCATCTTAAAATACATGAAAACTACTCTGCTAAACATCTATATGTTTAGATGTCTATTGATAAAGCCTGTATAGATTTTGTATGTACATCATGAAAACTAGTTTTACAGTGTTTGTACTTACATATTTGTTGAAAGACGAACAGTGTTTGTACTTACTTATTTATTGAAAGGCTAACAGTGAATGTTGCTCATCACTGGAGTACCTGGGTAATTTGAGTTTGCCCAAAAGATTAAGGAAGTGCAAAATTGGGAGAAAACGGGTCCCTAAATTTGTCATGAAGTATGCTTAGAAGTTAGAACCCCAACTTGGAAACTAATCTAGGCTAGCGTATATCAGTGAACCAAATTTATACTCTTACATGTAGGCTGGATGGCTGATCATTGGCTCTCAAGTGGGAGTCACAACATTTGATCTTGTAGAGACTTTTTGACGTGAGGTATATTTTGGTGCATAAAACTTGTTGCAAATATTCCAAAATACCAACCACCCAAACTGCCGTTAGAGAAAATCAGAACTACTACTAGATACTCGCTCTATTTTAATATATTTGTCCATGGCATCGGGAGTTTCTGCTTCAAAATATTTGTTCATTGAGAATGTCTTTGCTCTCTGGCCCGTTCATAGTATGTCATTTAATATGGCACGCATGATAATTTCTCATTAACTCCCACATTATGTGTTTTATTGTGAAATGAAGAGAGTAATTGTTAAATTTCTACAAAGAAGTTGCACAAACATATAAAAATATGTGTGTTCTTTTTGCTGGTGAATTGTCATTACATTGCGAAAATTACTACTCCACTTTCTATTTGCTTTATACCATCTATATAGGTTACAGTCAATTGTGTTTTGTGTTAATCGGGGCATGTACTCTGTGTTATGTTATTTACTTCATTGACGCACAAGATCTTGTTAATTTCAGATATTAATGAATGCCTCCAACCAAACATCTGTAAAGGGAACTGCCATAATATTGAAGGAAGCTTCTATTGTACGGAATGTCCTCGCAATACCGAGTATGATCTGGACAAAATGCAGTGTACAACAACAAAACAACATATTCTGCTTTCAGGTAAGACTAAATTGTTGTTATATTTGATAAAAAGTATAAAAAGAAACTTAAAAGAGCTTCATGGCTTCAGGTATTATTATTGGGTTGTGTGCTGGCTTCGGCATTCTAGCTCTGAGTTTTAGTGCAACATTTCTCATTCGTAGATGGAATACAAATGTTCAACGACAACTACGGAAGAATTATTTCCAGAGGAACCATGGTCTTCTCCTTGAATCGTTGATATCATCTGATGAAAGTGCAAATGACAAAGCAAAGATTTTCTCGTTACAAGAGCTAGAAAAAGCAACAGACAACTTTGATAGGGCACGCATCATTGGGAGTGGGGGCCATGGCACGGTTTATAAAGGCATATTATCTGATCAACGTGTGGTTGCAATAAAAAGGCCTAAGGTCATTGAGCAGGCAGAGATCACCCAATTCATCAACGAGGTCGCAATCCTCTCGCAAATAAACCACAGAAATATTGTAAAGCTCTTTGGGTGTTGTCTGGAAACTGAGGTTCCACTGCTCGTGTATGAATATATATCTTGTGGCTCACTGTCTCAAGTCCTGTATGCTGACTCAAGTAATGGTTTTTCTTTGTCATGGGATGGTTACTTAAGGATTGCCATGGAAACAGCAGGAGCTCTATCTTATCTCCACTCAGCGGCTTCAGTATCAATCTTCCATCGTGATGTGAAGTCCTCGAATATTCTCATCGACGAGGACTATACAGCTAAAGTTTTGGATTTTGGTGCTTCTAGATTGGTCCCAATTGATCAAACACACATTGTTACGAATGTGCAAGGTACATTTGGGTACTTGGATCCAGAGTATTTCCATACAAGACAGTTCAACGGGAAGAGTGATGTGTATAGTTTTGGTGTGGTACTGGTGGAGTTGCTTCTCAGGATGAAGCCTATTTTCACGAGTGAGTCAGGCACAATACAGAACTTGTCAAGCTACTTCCTCAAGGAGTTCAGTGAGGGAGGGATAACAGGTATTGTTAATTCTCAGGTCCTTGAGGAAGCAAGTGAGGAAGAGATCAACAATGTTGCCAGTCTTGCAGTGGCATGCCTGAGACTACGCGGTGAAGAACGACCCACCATGAAACAAGTCGAGGTGAAATTGCAGATTCTACGAAGCAAAAGGGTGAAGTTATGTCAAGTGGATGCAAGAAATGGAGAACAAACACAATCAATGTTACTAACTCGAAGGGCTAGAGTTGCTCGCCGGTCGTCTACCATGCCACTAGGTGACAGAGACAACGTAGCGTCGACAGACAATCAATGATGATATGCCTTACATGTTCTCTTTTTTTAGAATTCTATGGCTTACATGTGGAGCTTGTGCCATTTGTTAGTCGACTATGCTACATGTGTTTATTGAATTTACAATACTTGATTATATTTCCTCTGGTCAGATGATTGGAATTGTATTGTAGGCAGTACAAGGTAGGGAGTAAAGTTATGTCCGATTAATTACAGGTATAGTGATGTTAGACAAACCCGTTTGTCATGGGATTTCCTTGTACGTTTTCTTGTGTTCTTTGGCTTCCTGCTTCTCCTGTAATTTATTTATGTAAACTGATTATTACCTGGAAGTGTTAAGTGAGTTGCTGGTGTTTGTATTGATGAAATTTTTCAAGACTACGGCTAGTACGTAATAGTACTGTTTTTAGTCTTGTCATTTTTTGCCCCAAATTGATATAATTTACCATGAAGAGGAAATTAGATGCTCACATCTAAAATTCTACGTTTGCTTCTGAAGCTAGACATTCACACATTAATTAAAGGAAACAGATATCCAATTTTTTTTTCAGGGTGTTAATTTTTTTCTCTAATGATAATTTGCTTGTGTCATGATAAAGGGAGGTGGCTCCCATGATTTGCTCCAGGATGAACAGTAAAGTCACAATAAATCTTAGCAATCAAAAAAACGGAAGAATAAAGACAAATTTTGGTGCTCCGAACCAAATTTAAGCATTAAATTTGTTTTCCACACAGGGCGCAAAACTCGTACCTTCTTCATTAAGCTTTTACAAGCACACACAAAATTGAACAGTTGCATGTCTAATCTGTCCGGAACTTTTTAATGTCTGAAAGAATTATTCATTTTAATGTTATCATCAATAAATTCTTCATACTTTCCTGGATGCACCTTCGAATGCTCAATATCTTTGTAATATAATACACATTGACATGTCTTCTCAACATATCATCAATAAAATTCATTTACAGGAGAAGCAGAAATGCGTGACACTATAATACAAGGAAATATTATTCCAGTTAAAAGCCTACCATCATGATACTTGTTATTAGTTATTGCCTGGACATAACTCAACTCCCTATGCGAAAGCTGGAAACGTCTTTTCCTATTGAGGCCGACGGGTTCGTGTTATATAGCGTGGGGCGCACCTCCCAACCATAGCGCATACATTGTTGAGATTACATATGAGAGGGAGATATTCAAGGAAGGGATGGAACTTGGAGAGAAAGGAAAAGGAAAACAAACCTATCTCTATCTATCTATCCTAACTACCTGGTGCGCCGGGGTGCAACATATCATGTGTTTAACACCCTCCCTTAATCACAACTTCATTAAGTTAAGATTATGCTTGAATTCTTCAAAACTCCTTGTGGGCAAAGGCTTGGTAAATCCATCTGCAATTTGATCCTTGGAATGCACAAACCTGATGTCAAGTTGCTTTTCAGCAACTCTTTCTCTGACAAAATGAAAATCTATCTCGATGTGCTTTGTCCTGGCATGGAACACAGGATTAGCAGAAAGATAAGTGGCACCAAGGTTGTCACACCATAAGCATGGAGCTTGTTTGCTTTTCACCCCAAGCTCTTTCAACATAGACTGTACCCATATGATTTCAGCTGTAGCATTTGCTAATGCCTTGTACTCTACCTCAGTACTTGACCTGGATACAGTAGCCTGTTTGCGTGCACACCATGATATTAAATTAGGTCCAAAAAAGACTGCAAAACCACCTGTTGAGCGCCTGTCATCCAGGCATCCTGCCTAGTCAGAATCAGAAAATGCATTGACAAGTGTAGAAGATGACTTGCTGAAATTTAGACCTATGTTTAGAGTATTTTAACATATCTGACTATGCGCTTGGCAGCTGTCAAGTGAACACCAGTAGGTGCATGCAAAAACTGGCAGACTTTGTTGATAGCAAAAGATAGATCAGACTTGGTAAGAGTTAGATACTGAGGAGCTCGTACAAGACTTCTATGTTTTGTGCTATCTTCCTGACTCAAAAGTTTACCTTCTGTAAGAGACAATTTTTCTGAGCTGGATAATGGAGTGAGTGATAACCTTGCAATCCTGCCTTTTTAACCAGATCGGCCACATACTTTGCTTGAGAGAGATGAAGTCCATTCGGATGCTTCTTTACCTCAATCCCAAGAAAGAAATGCAAGTCTCCGAGATCCTTTAACGCAATATCTGCACTCAAGTCTTTTAAGAGACTTTTGATTGCTTCATCAGATGAGCTGGTCACAATAATATCATCAACATAGATGAGAACAAATATGCATGTATTGGATCTGTTATAAATAAACAATGATGTGTCTGATTTAGAAGGAACAAATCCAAGTTTTTGCATCTTGTGACAGATACGAGAGTACCACGCCCTTGGAGCTTGTTTTAATCCATATAGGGCTTTATCAAGCTTGCACACATAAGAGGGAGCATTCTTACTTTCAAACCCAGGAGGTTGTTTCATGTACACATCCTCTTCCAGAACACCATGAAGAAACGCGTTCTGAACATCAAGCTGCATGAGACTCCAACCTCTGGAAACAGCAATGGACAAAACAAGACGAATAGTGGCAGCTTTTACCACATGACTAAAAGTATCCTCATAGTCTATACCATATCGCTGTTTGAAGCCTTTTGCAACGAGCCTAGCCTTATAGCGATCAATGGTTCAATCAGATCTCCTCTTAATTCTGAAAATCCACTTGCAATCAATTACATTTTTACCTTGCTGTGGGGGAACAAGGTGCCATGTTTTGTTTTTCTTTAGTGCCATGTACTCTTCATTCATTTGCTTCTTCCACTTATCATTACAAAGTGCTGCATCAAGGGTTTTTGGCTCATCTAGTTCTCCTGTGGAACAGACCAAACCATATTTAGTTATATGTTTGTAATTTACTGGTTGAGTTACCCCTTGTTGTAGTCGTGTACGTCGCGATGGTGGAGCAGCAGAGTCCATAGCCGCAGAGGATCAGGGGGGACAGGATCATCAGATGCAGCTGCAACTGATCCCGAGGGGGATCCTATCACGGCAGCAGCTCCAGCAGCCGCAGAGCTGGCCAGATCTTCTATGGCCAACTGCTGAAGCGCCGCGTCCACGCGAGGCGCAGAGAATCCCGAGCCCCGCGCGTCTGCGCGCGGCGCCGGTCGGCCGACCGCTCGTGGGGGGCCTCGCTGGGTCCGCGCCCTCACTGGCGCGTGCCGCGTCCCGCCGCTTGTACGTGACCGGTTGTTGCGGCGTGAGTCCAGTGCAGAGGCGCGTGTCCTGTGCGGGGTCGTTGCGGCGTGAGTCCAGTGCAGAGGCGCATGCGCCTGCGCCTGTCCCCTCTGCGGTGGCCGATCCCGAGGAGGATCTGATGACCCACAAGTATAGGGGATCTATCGTAGTCCTTTCAATAAGTAAGAGTGTCGAACCCAATGAGGAGCAGAAGGAAATGATAAGCAGTTTTCAGCAAGGTATTCTCTACAAGTACTGACATAAGTGGTAACAGATAGTTTTGTGATAAGATAATTTGTAACGAGCAACAAGTAACAAAAGTAAATAAAATGCAGCAAGGTGGCCCAATCCTTTTTGTAGAAAAGGATAAGCCTGGACAAACTCTTATATAGAGAAAAGTGCTCCCGAGGACACATCGGAATATCGTCAAGCTAGTTTTCATCACGTTCATATGATTCGCGTTCGGTACTTTGATAATTTGATATGTGGGTGGACCGGTGCTTGGGTGCTGTTCTTACTTGAACAAGCATCCCACTTATGTTTAACCTCTATTGCAATCATCCGCAACTACAACAAAAGTATTAAGGTAAACTAACCAGAGCATGAAACATATGGATCCAAATCAGTCCCTTACGAAGCAACGCATAAACTAAGGTTTAAGCTTCTGTCACTCTAGCAACCCATCATCTACTTATTACTTCCCAATGCCTTCCTCTAGGCCCAAATAATGGTGAAGGGTTATGTAGTCAACGTTCACATAACACCACTAGAGGCTAGACAACATACATCTCATCAAAATATCGAACAAATACCAAATTCACATGACTACTAATAGCAAGACTTCTCCCATGTCCTCAGGAACAAACGTAACTACTCACAAAGCATATTCATGTTCATAATCAGAGGGGTATTAATATGCATAAAGGATCTGAACATATGATCTTCCACCAAATAAACCAACTAGCATCAACTACAAGGAGTAATCAACACTACTAGCAACCTACTAGTACCAATCCCGAACTTGGAGACAAGAATTGGATACAAGAGATGAACTAGGGTTTTGAGAGGAGATGGTGCTGGTCAAGATGTTGATGGACATTGCCCTCTCCCTATGGGAGGAGCTTTGGTGATGACGATGGTGATGATTTCCCCCTCCCGGAGGGAGGTGTCCCCGGCAGAACAGCTCTGCCGGAGCCCTAGATTGGTTCCGCCAAGGTTCTGCCTCGTGGCGGCGGAGTCTCATCCCGAAAGGTTGCTTATGATTTTTTTCCTCGACGAAAGACCTCATATAGCAGAAGATGGCCATCGGAGAGCCAACAGGGGGCCCACGAGGCAGGGGGCGCACCCTTGGGGGTAGGGCGCGCCCCCACCCTCGTGGCCAGGTGGGTCCCCCTCTGGTGTACTTCTTCCGCTCAATATTTTTTATTATTTCCAAAAATGACTTTCGTGGAGTTTCAGGACTTTTGAAGTTGTGCAGAATAGGTCTCTAATATTTGCTCCTTTTCCAGCCCAGAATTCCAGCTGCCGGCATTCTCCCTCCTTATGTAAACCTTGTAAAATAAGAGAGAATAGGCATAAGTATTGTGACATAACGTGTAATAACAGCCCATAATGCAATAAATATTGATATAAAAGCATGACGCAAATGGACGTATCAACTCCCCCAAGCTTAGACCTCGCGTGTCCTCAAGCGGAAGCCGATAACGATAAATATGTCCCCATGTTTAGAGGTAGAGGTGTCGATAAAAATAAAATACGGACATGAAGGCATCATGATTATTCTCATAACAGCAACATATATAGATATTGTCATATGATTTCTTATGCTCAAGTAATAATCTATTCACAATGCAAAGTATGAATCAAAAACTTTATTGAGAACTGACAAACTATAATCTTGATCATTGAAGCAATTGCAATTTATCATAACATCAGAAAGAGTCTATGTCAGAGCTTTATAGCAAGTCCACATACTCAACTATCATTTAGTCTTTCATAATTGCTAACACTCACGCGATACTTGTGGTTATGGAGTTTTAATCGGACATAGCGAAAGATAGGGACTTAAAGTTTCGCATCCCAACCTTTTACCTCAAGGGTAATGTCAAAAATAATAACTCATGCTCCCCTACATCTAATTAGATATATCTATCAGGATCTTTTCAACACATTGTGCTTGCCAAAGGATAAAATGTAAAAACGAAAGGTGAAGATCACCATGACTCTTGCATAAGGTAGAAGATAATAGTAAAAGATAGGCCCTTCGCAGAGGGAAGCAGAGGTTGCCATGCGCTTTTAAGGTTGGATGCACAAAATCTTAATGCGAAAGAATGTCACTTTATATTGCCCCTTATGGTATGAACCTTTATTATGCAGTCCGTCACTTTTATATCTTCCACTCACAAGATCGTATAAAGCTTATTTTCTCCCACACTAATAAGTCATACATATTTAGAGAGCAAATTTTATTGCTTTGCACCGATGACAACTTACTTGACGGATCTTACTCAATCCATAGGTAGGTATAGTGGACTCTCATGGCAAAACTGGTTTAAGGGTTTTTGGAAGCACAAGTAGTATCTCTACTTGGTGCTGAGAATTTGGCTAGCATGAGGGGGAGAGGCAAGCTCAACATGTTGGATGATCCATGACAACATACTTTATCTCAGATATAAGAAAACATAACCCATTACGTTGTCTTCCTTGTCCAACGTCAACTCTTTAGCATGTCATATTTTAATGAGTGCTCCCGATCATAAATGATGTCTATGATAGTATATTTATATGTGAAACCTCTCTTTCCTTATTACTTCCTATTAATTGCAATGATGACCAAAGCTATGTCCTCCAACTCCCAACAACTTTTAATCATCATACTCTTTCTATGTGAAGTCATTACTCTCAATAAGATCAATATGAACTCTCTATTTCTTTTTTTCTTTTTTTCTTTTATTCACTCAAGATCATGGCAAAATAATCAAGCCCTTAACTCAACACTAATCTTTATTATATATATCTCACAGACTTGATTACATAGACAGATCATAAAGCAAAACTCAAAAATAGAACATGCCATAAACTTTATTCTACTAGATCAAGATACTACTAATAGGATCGAACTAAGAAAAACGATAAAGATAGGAGTGTGATGGTGATACGATACCGGGGCACCTCCCCCAAGCTTGGCAGTTGCCAAGGGGAGTGCCCATACCCATGTGATTATGTCTCCTTCTTTGTTGTTGGTGAAATATTCTTGGCGATGATGCCCCTCAGGATACGATTCTCCTCCTAGAGCTTATTGACTTGCTTCTTGAGGTCCATTATTTCCTTAGGAAGCTTTCCTGTAACTGCTAAGGCTCCTTGCACCCAAGGGTGTTGCATAGCTGCGGGAGAACAAGTGACACTCCTCTTCATATTTTCATAAGAAAGAAATCTAACATTGGAAGGGATAACCAAGTTTGGAATAGCTGAGCTCTGTAGTTCCCCCATCGTGAACCCAGCTCGGAAGCGACAAGTGATTTCTTGATCCTCCATGGCATCTACACTCATCAAGTCAGCCTCCATCTCTTCCTCCATTGCTGGCCCAAAGTGGTCAGCGTTGCCGTTCGCTCTTGGTTCCGATGCCGGATGAGACACCCGGCTCTCCCCGACTGACTCTTGAAAAGACATCTTGCTCTAATCTGCAGCAGCAACAGCTCGAAACGAAAACAGAGGATAATTGTGTGATACAGGAGTCAAAACCTTCGGGAGAATATATAATGAATTTTTACTGACCAAAATACGTATCGTGCAAGAAAACGGAGTCCGGAGGGCACACGAGTTGCCCACGAGCCAGGGGCGCGCCCTCCACCCTCGTGGGGCCCTCATGTCCTTCCCGGCCTACTTCTTATTTTTTTATTTTTCTAAATTTTCCAAAACGGAGAAATATTGCTTTAAAAACTGTTTTGGAGTCGGTTTACTTACCGTACCACATTCCTATTCCTTTTTGGAGTCTGAAACGTTCCGGAAAGTGTCCCTTATGTACTCCTCCGGGGTTACGGTTTCAATAACATTGGTTTCAACATTTATAGGATTACATGAGATATAGTGTTTAATTCTTTGAATGTTCACCACCTTCGGATTTGTGCCTTCGAAGTTTTTGATTTTTATGGCATCGGAACGATAGACCTCCTCGATAATGTAAGGGCCTTCCCATTTAGAGGGAAGTTTTCCTGCAAAAAATCTTAAACGAGAGTTGTATAGCAATACATAATCACCTACATTAAACTCACGCTTTTGTATCCTTTTTTCATGCCATCTTTTAACTTTTTCTTTAAACAACTTGGCATTTTCATAAGCTTGGGTTCTCCATTCATCAAGTGAGCTGATATCAAATAACCTCTTCTCACCGGCAAGTTTGAAATCATAGTTGAGCTCTTTAATAGCCCAATATGCCTTATGTTCTAGTTCGAGAGGTAAGTGACATGCTTTTCCATAAACCATTTTATACAGAGACATACCCATAGGATTTTTATATGCAGTTATATAGGCCCATAATGCATCATCAAGTTTCTTGGACCAATTCTTTCTAGACCTATTGACAGTCTTTTGCAAAATTAATTTGAGTTCTCTATTACTCAATTCTACTTGACCACTAGACTGTGGGTGATAAGGAGATGCAATTCTATGATTAACATCATACTTAGCAAGCATTTTACGGAAAGCACCGTGAATAAAATGTGAACCACCATCAGTCATTAAATATCTAGGGACTCCAAACCTCGGAAAAATAACTTCCTTAAGCATTTTAATAGAAGTGTTATGATCAGCACTACTAGTTGGAATAGCTTCTACCCACTTAGTAACGTAATCAACAGCAACTAAAATATGTGTATATCCATTAGAGGCAGGAAAAGGTCCCATATAATCAAAGCCCCAAACATCAAATGGTTCAATAACAAGTGAATAATTCATAGGCATTTCTTGACGTCTACTAATATTACCAATTCTTTGACATTCATCACAAGATAAGACAAACTTACGGGCATCCTTGAAGAGAGTAGGCCAATAAAAACTGATTGCAATACCTTATGTGCAGTTCTATCTCCAGCGTGGTGTCCCCCATAAGCTTCGGAGTGACACTTGGCGTACGATTTGTTCGTGTTCATGCTCAGGTACACAACGTCTAATAACACCATCTACTCCTTCTTTATAAAGATGTGGGTCATCCCAAAATGTAATGTCTCAAATCATAGAAGAACTTTTCTTTTGTTGGTATGTGAAACTAGGTGGTATAAATTTAGCAACGATGTAATTAGCATAATCAGCATACCATGGAGTACTACGAGAAGTACTTATAACATTTAATTGTTCATCTGGAAAGCTATCATCAATAGGTAGTGGGTCATCAAGAATATTTTCTAACCTAGACAAGTTGTCTGCAACGAGGTTCTCAGCTCCCTTTCTATCAACAATATGCAAATCAAATTCTTGTAGCAAGAGAACCCACCTAATAAGTCTAGGTTTAGCATCTTTCTTTTTCATAGGATATTTAATAGCAGCATGATCGGTGTGAATAGTTACTTTAGAATCAATAATATAAGGTGTGAACTTATCACAAGCAAATACAACTGCTAAGAATTCTTTTTCACTAGTAGCATAATTTCTTTGAGCATTGTCTAGAGTCTTACTACCATATTTAATGACATTTAATTTCTTATCAACTCTTTGCCCTAGAACAGCACCTACAGCATAATCACTAGCATCACACATAATTTCAAAGGGTAAATTCCAATAGGTGGCTGAACAATAGGCGCAGAGATCAATGCTTTCCTAAGTATTTCAAATGCTTCTACACAATCATCATCAAATACAAATGGTATATCTTTTTGTAATAAATTAGTCAGAGGCCGAGAAATTTTTGAAAAGTCCTTAGTGAACCTCCTATAAAAACCGGCATGACCAAGGAAACTTCTTATACCTTTGATGTCCTTGGGACATGGAATCTTTTCAATAGCATCAACCTTGGCTTTATCCACCTCAATACCTCTTTCAGAAACTTTATGCCCTAAGACAATGCCTTCATTAACCATAAAGTGGCACTTTTCCCAATTCAAGACAAGATTAGTTTCTTCACATCTCTGCAAAACTCGATCAAGGTTGCTCAAGCAATCATCAAAAGAGGATCCGTAGACAGAGAAACCGTCTATGAAAACCTCACAAATCTTTTCACAAAAGTCAGAGAATATAGCCATCATGCATCTTTGAAAGGTAGCAGGTGCATTACATAAACCAAAAGGCATACGTCTATAAGCAAAAGTACCAAAAGGGCATGTAAAAGTAGTCTTTGATTGATCATTGGCTAACACAGGTATTCGAGAGAAACCAGAATAACCATCTAGAAAGCAAAAATGTGTATGTTTGGATAATCTTTCTAGCATTTGATCAATAAAATGTAAGGGGTAATGATCCTTTTTAGTAGCCTTATTTAATTTGCGGAAATCAATTACCATCCTATAACCTGTAATAATTCTTTGCGGAATCAATTCATCTTTATCATTAGGGATAATAGTGATACCTCCCTTCTTAGGGACACAATGGACAGGACTTACCCACTGACTTTCAGCAACGGGATAAATTATACCTGCCTCAAGGAGCTATAGTATTTCCTTTCTTACCACTTCTTTCACTTTAGGATTCAGCCTTCGTTGATGATCAATAACTGGTTTGGCATCTTTCTCCAAATTTATTTTATGTTGACATAGAGTGAGACTAATGCCCTTAAGATCATCAAGAGTATATCCAATAGCAGCACGGTGCTTCTTCAGAGTTTTCAATAATCTCTCTTCTTCATGCTCTGAAAGGTTAGCACTGATAATAACAGGATATATCTTCTTTTCATCAAGATAAGCATATTTAAGAGTATCAGGCAACGGTCTAAGCTCAAACATGGGATCACCCTTGGGTGGAGGGGGATCCCCTAGGATTTCAATAGGCAAATTGTGTTTCAGAATAGGTTCCTGTTTAAAGAATACCTCATCTATTTCCCATCTTTCATTCATAAACATATCATTTTCATGGTCTAGCAAATATTGTTCTAAAGAATCACTAGGAGGTACGGCAATAGAAGAAAGACCAATAATTTCATCCTTACTAGGCAATTCTTCTTCACGGTGTTGTCTACTAAATTTAGAGAAATTAAACTCATGAGACATATCACCCAAACCAATAGTAACAACATTCTTTTCGCAGTCTATTCTAGCATTGACGGTGTTCAAGAAGGGTCTACCAAATATAATGGGACAAAAGTTATCTTGTGGGGAACCAAGAACAAGAAAATCAGCAGGATATTTAGTTTTTGCACACAGGACTTCAACATCTCTAACAATTCCCATTGGTGAAATAGTATCTCTATTGGCAAGTTTAATTGTGACATCAATATCTTCTATCTCGGTGCGTGCAATATCATGCATAATTTCTTTATATAAGTCATAAGGTATTGCACTAACACTAGCACCCATATCACATAAGCCATGATAACAATGATCTCCTATTTTAACAGAAATAACAGGCACGCCTACCACAGGTCTATGTTTATCTTTAGCACAAGGTTTGGCAATTCTAGCAGTTTCACCGCAGAAATAAATAACATGCCCATCAATATTATCAGCCAAGAGATCTTTAATAATAGCAATAGTAGGATCAACTTTGACTTGCTCAGGAGGTGTATAAGTTCTAATATTGCTTTTACGAACCACGGTTGAAGCTTTAGCATGATCCTTTATTCTAACAGGGAAAGGTGGGTTCTCAACATAAGAAGTAGGAACAATAGGATCATTATAAGTGACAGTCTTTTCTTCAACTTTAATAGGTGCAACTACTTTTACTTCTATGGGAGGATGATATTTAAACCACTTCTCCTTGGGGAGATCAACATAAGTAGCAAAAGATTCACAGAATGAAGCCACTATCTCAGAGTCAAGTCCATATTTAGTGCTAAATTTACGAAAAACATCGGTATCGATAAAAGATTTAACACAATCAAACTTAGGTGTCATACCTGACTCCTTACCTTCGTCGAGATCCCAATCTTCAGAGTTGCGTTTAATTCTATCCAATAAATTCCATTTGAAGAATTATATATATAATTGCGATCATCATAAAAGAGCCAGCACAAGAAGTATCGAGCATGGAATGATTATTATGAGAAAGCCGAGCATAAATTTTTTGAAGAATTATTTCTCTTGAGAGCTCATGATTGGGGCATGAATATAACATTGATTTAAGCCTCCCCCAAGCTTGAGCAATGCTTTCTCCTTCGCGAGGCCAAAAATTATATATATAATTGCGATCGCGATGAACAAGATGCATAGGATAGTACTCTGATGAAATTCCAATTTCATTCGTTTATAGTTCCATGACTTCGTATCATCACATAGCCTGTACCATGTCGATGCATCTCCCTTCAAAGATAAAGGGAAGACCTTCTTCTTAACAACATCATCGGGTATACCTGCAAGCTTAAATAATCCGCAAACTTTATCCACATATATTAGGTGCTCATCAGGATGCTTTGTTCCATCTCCTACAAAAGGATTATCTAGCAGTTTTTCTAACATACCCGAAGGAACTTCAAAGGGAACATTTTCATTTTCAGTAGGTTCAGTAGGTTGAGGAGCAACTCTTTGCTCTATTGGTCGGGGTGAATATACCCCGAACAAGCCCCTCAGAGGATTACTTTCCATAGTAACAAGTGACAGTAAATTTCAGCACACTATATAAATTTTTTCCTTACCAAATTCCACCTACCAAAGGTGCTTCACTCCCCGGCAACGGCGCCAGAAAAGAGTCTTAATGACCCACAAGTATATGGGATCTATCGTAGTCCTTTCGATAAGTAAGAGTGTCGAACCCAACGAGGAGCAGAAGGAAATGATAAGCGGTTTTCAGCAAGGTATTCTCTGCAAGTACTGAAATAAGTGGTAATAGATAGTTTTGTGATAAGATAATTTGTAACGAGCAACAAGTAACAAAAGTAAATAAAGTGCAGCAAGGTGGCCCAATCCTTTTTGTAGCAAAGGACAAGCCTAGACAAACTCTTATATGGAGAAAAGTGCTCCCGAGGACACATGGGAATATCGTCAAGCTAGTTTTCATCACGTTCATATGATTCGCGTTCGGTACTTTGATAATTTGATATGTGGGTGGACTGGTGCTTGGGTGCTATTCTTACTTGAACAAGCATCCCACTTATGATTAACCTCTACTGCAAGCATCCGCAACTACAACAAAAGTATTAAGGTAAACCTAACCATAACATGAAACATGTGGATCCAAATCAGCCCCTTACGAAGCAACGCATAAACTAGGGTTTAAGCTTCTGTCATTCTAGCAACCCATCATCTACTTATTACTTCCCAATGCCTTCCTCTAGGCCCAAATAATGGTGAAGTGTTATGTAGTCGACGTTCACACAACACCACTAGAGGCTAGACAACATACATCTCATCAAAATATCGAACGAATACCAAATTCACATGACTACTAATAGTCCTCAGGAACAAATGTAACTACTCACAAAGCATATTCATGTTCATAATCAGAGGGGTATTAATATGCATAAAGGATCTGTACATATGATCTTCCACCAAATAAACCAACTAGCATCAACTACAAGGAGTAATCAACACTACTAGCAACCTACTAGTACCAATCCCGGACTTGGAGACAAGAATTGGCTACAAGAGATGAACTAGGGTTTTGAGAGGAGATGGTGCTGGTGAAGATGTTGATGGAGATTACCCTCTCCCGATGAGAGGAGCGTTGGTGATGACGATGGTGATGATTTCCCCCTCCCGGAGGGAAGTGTCCCCGGCAGAACAGCTCTGCCGGAGCCCTAGATTGGTTCCGCCAAGGTTCCGCCTCGTGGCGGCGGAGTCTCGTCCCGAAAGATTGCTTATGATTTTTTCCTCGACGAAAGACCTCATATAGCAGAAGATGGCCATCGGAGAGCCAACAGGGGGCCCACGAGGCAGGGGGCGCGCCCTAGGGGGTAGGGTGCGCCCCCTACCCTCGTGGCCAGGTGGGTCCCCCTCTAGTGTACTTCTTCCACTCAATATTTCTTACTATTTGCAAAAATGACTTTCATGGAGTTTCAGGACTTTTTGAGTTGTGCAGAATAGGTCTCTAATATTTGCTCCTTTTCCAGCCCAGAATTCCAGCTGTCGGCATTCTCCCTCCTTATGTAAACCTTGTAAAATAAGAGAGAATAGGCATAAGTATTGTGACATAACGTGTAATAACAGCCCATAATGCAATAAATATCGATATAAAAGCATGATGCAAAATGGACGTATCAGGATCCGATCTCCTGCACCGCTGGCGATCCCGAGGCGGATCCTTTCGCCTGCGCCGCTGCCGATCTCGAGGCGGATCTGTCTCCTGCCACGGGACACATGGGATATAACCCAAATTTTGCACCATTTGCTTCATTTTCTTCGCAGTTTTCTCCTGTTTCATCAACACAGATCTCACGCATGCCATTAGGTGAGTCAGTCAACAAATGATCATCAACATTTTGTCCCCCTTGATCAAAACTAGTGAGATGAGGTGGTGAGAGAAGAATTTCTTCTTGAAGACGTGCACCGGCATTAGGGTGAAGATCAGCGAAAGGAAATTTAGTTTCATCAAAGACTACATCATGGGATATGTAAACACGTCCCGTGGAGGCATCGAGGCACTTGACCCCCTTATGCTGAGCACTATAGCCAATGAAGACGCACTGTTTTGATCGGAACATGAGTTTGCGATTATTGTAGGGACGTAGGTTTGGCCAACACGCACACCCAAAGACACGAAGAGACTTATAGTCTGGTTTGGTGTGAAGAAGCCGTTCTACCAGAGTTTCATGATTAATGCATGACTCGGTAGCATGTTTATGATATGAACGGCAGTGAGAAATGCTTCATCCCAAAATTTGAGAGGCAGGGAGGCACCTGCCAAAAGGGCAAGGCCAACTTTAACGATGTGTCGATGTTTTCGTTCGGCTGGCCCATTTTGCTGGTGCGCATGAGGGCATGGCACGTGGTGTGAGATACCGAGTGTCTGGAAGAAGGAGTTTAATTTTTCGTACTCCCCTCCCCAGTCGGATTGGACATCAATGATCTTGCTGTCAAATTTTCGTTCAACGAGAGCTTGAAAGTTTTTGAAAACTTGAAACACATCAGATCATCTCTTTAAGAGATAGATCCAAGAAAAATTGCTATAGTCATCGATGAAGCTAACATAATAATCGTGTCGACCAACAGAGGTGGTGGCAGGACCCCAAACATCAGAAAAAATTAACTGTAATGGTTTGGTAGAAACACTTGTAGAAATTGGGTAAGGAAACTGATGACTTTTAGCTCTATGACATGAATCACAAATTGTTTCATTATGACGCTCACCAACAAATGGGAGCTTATTTTTCTTGAGCAACCTTTCAAATAAAGAAAAAGAAGCACGTCCTAAACAATCATGCCATCGTGTGGAGGAAAGCTTGATAGCACACTTGTTTATTTTGTCTTCTAAACTCCGGAATCAACGGATAGAGGCCACCAACACATCCACTGTGATAGAGAATTGTCCTCGTTGCCTGATCCTTGATCAAAAAGAAGCAAGGTTGAAATTCAAGAAAGTCATGATTGTCAAGGGCAATTCTATGGACAGAAAGAAGACTTTTGTTGGCACTAGGAACATGCAAAAAAATTCGAAGATGAATGTTGCGATTAGGGGTACGAAATATTGAGTGACCAGAGTGGCGTATACTCATAGCTTCTCCGCTGGCAGTGTGGATTTGATCCTTGCCGCGGTACTTCTCCTTCATGGTAACTTTCTCGAGCTCGTTGGTGATGTGGTTCGTGGCTCCGCTGTCGACGTACCAGTTTGTGTGAACGCCATAGGAGCCATCGGCAGCCGCAGCGACTTTCTCCTCATCTTGTGAGTCGTAGTCGTCCTCCGCATACCGGTACCAGCAATCCTTTGTTGTGTGCCCAGGCTTGCCGCAGATCTGGCACCGGGGAGCGTCTAGGCGGTTCCTGCCGCCACCACCAGCACCGCGTCCACGGTGACCGCGGCCACCAGATTAGGGTGGCGTGGCACCACAGTTGCGCCGCCAGACCTGCCCTTCTTGCGAGATGGACCGCGCGAACGGGAGCCGCCGCCCCGCCCGCGAGTGGTCACATTAGCAGAAGATTTGAAGCCGCCGCCGCCAGATCCTTGAAAGTGAGCCATGCGCTGATCAAAGTTGGAGAGCATAGCAAAGAGCTCATCAAGTGTTACCTCGGTGACGCGAGCGTCGAGGGCAGAGACCAGGGGCTGATAGTCGGCGTCGAGCCCATGGATGATGTAGGAGGCGAGTTCGTCATCGGGGATCGCCTTGCCCGCGGCGGCCAGCTCGTCGGCGTAGCCGCACATGGCGGGGAAGTAGGAGGCGACAGAGAGGTTCCCCTTCTGCGCGTTCATGAGGGAGGTTCTGATGTTGTTGATGCGGCTGGCAGATTGCGAGAAGAACATGCCAGCGAGCGTCGTCCAGAGCCTGCCCGCGGTGGTGACCGTGGTCACCGTGAGCAACACCTCGCGCGTCAGATTGTTCAGCAGGTATCCGAGGACCTGTTGATCCTCCCTGACCCAGAGTGGGTGGAGAGGGTTGGGCGATGAAGTCTCCTTGCCGTCTTTGGTGGTGACAAGGAGTCTCGCCGGCTCCGGCTGAGTGCCATCGACATAGCCGAAGACACCGGCGCCACGCAGCTAGGGAATGACTTGCGTGCGCCATAGCACATAGTTTGTGCGCGTCAGCTTATCGGTAACCTGGCCATTGAGGCTGGTTTGGGAGGCGCTGGAGGAGGAAGACATGGCTAGGGCTAGATGGAGTTCGTATGGAGCTTAGATGGGAAAATGATGGCTCTGAGTACCATGTGCGATAGCTGGAAACGTCTTTTCCTGTTGAGGCCGACGGGTTCGTGTTATATAGCGTGGGGTGCACCTCCCAACCATAGCGCATACATTGTTGAGATTACATATGAGAGGGAGATATTCAAGGAAGGGATAGAACTTGGAGAGAAAGGAAAAGGAAAAGAAACCTATCTCTATCTATCTATCCGAACTACCTGGTGCGCGGGGGTGCAACATATCATGTGTTTAACACTCCCTACCTTGTACAGTACCAAGCTAGTGCATTGTACTATTGATTGATTAAATTTCAATCCCAGTTGCGAGCTCACAAAAGAAAATATATAATCAATCATCAACTATAAAATTCACTGAACGCATCTAGCGTGCTAGACTAGCTGATGCCATGAACTCTTCCTGCAGGTCGTAGCAACCTTGGCTGTCTCTTGACTCTAAGTTGTATCTGCAATCCACTAACGTGGCTGACGACTGGAAAGCAACTTTAACTCCTCGAGTTAACAACATTGGTTGTGTTTGTTCTTCATTTATTACATTCGCTTGACATGAGTTTGCCCTTCTTGTTCGTAATATCTGCAACTCAACCTCAACTTGTTTCATGGTGGGTCTTTCTTCACCACGCAGTCTTAAGCACAACTCTGCAAGACTGGCAACATCGATGATCTCATCCTTAGTTGCTTCCTCAAGGACTTCAGAGTTCAGTATGTCGGCGATCCCTCCCTCGTTCAATGCCCTTATAAAGTAGTGTGACAAGTTCTGCATTGTGCCTGATTCACTCCTGATGATAGGCTTCATTCTAAGAAGCAACTCCACTAGTACCACACCAAAACTATACACGTCACTCTTCTCATTTAACTGCCTGGTATGGAAGTACTCTGGATCTAAGTACCCAAATGTAACTTGCACATTTGTAACAATGTGTGTTTGATCAACTGGAACCAATCTAGAAGCACCAAAATCTGAAACTTTAACTCTGTAGTTCCCATCCAGGAGTATGTTTGACGATTTCACATCACGATGGAAGATTGATATTGAAGCCGCTGAGTGGAGATAAGATAGTGCTCCTGCTGTTTCCGTGGCAATCCTTAAGTAATCATCCCAGGACAAAGAAAAACTAGTGCTTGAGTCAGCATTTAAGACTTGAGACAGTGAGCCACAAGATATATATTCATACACGAGCAGTGGAACCTCAGTTTCCAGACAACACCCAAAGAGCTTCACAATGTTTCTATGATTTACTTGTGAGAGGATAGCGACCTCATTGATGAATTGAGTGATCTCAGCCTTTTTAATGACCTTGGACTTTTTTATTGCAACCACACGTTGATCAGATAACATGCCTTTATAAACCATGCCATGCCCCCCAGAGCCAATGATGCGGGCCGTATCAAAGTTGTCTGTTGCTTTCTCTAGCTCTTCTAATGAGAAAATCTTTGTTTTGTCATTTGCACTTTCATCAGATGATATCAATGTTTCTAGGAGAAGACCTTGGTTATTCCGAAAATAATTCTTCCGTAGTTGTCGTTGAACATTTCTTTTCCATATACGAATGAGAAATACTGTACCAAAACTCAGAGCTAGAATGCTGAAGCCACCAGATGACCCAATGATAATACCTGAAGGCATTAAGCTCTGTAAGTTTCTTTTTATCCTTTTTATCAAACATAACCATGACTTAGTCTTACCTGAAAGCAGAATATGTTGTTTTGTTGTTGTACACTGCATTTTGTGTAGATCGTACTCGGTCTTGTGAGGACATTCAGTACAATAGAAGCTTCCTTCAACATTATGGCATATCCCTTTACAAATGTTTGGTTGAAGGCATTCATCAATATCTGAAATTAACAATATCTCGCTAAGATGCGCCAATAAACAAATATAGGTGGATACATATTAGTATATTACATAACATAGAACGCAATGGATCATCCAATTAATATGGAATACAACATGTTAAGAAACCTACACAAATGATATTAATCAAACAGAAACTAGAGAAGCAGTTTTGGGTGTAATGTTCAAGGCACCATATGTTTTAAAATTAGCACACACCTAATATAAGCTCTTGGGAAAGTTGAGATGTACTCACTCTTTTTCTTTCTATGTGTCCACAACTCACCATGTGCACAAATAAAGAAAGCACAGATATAAAAATGATTTAAATTAAGAGAATATACCTTGTCAAAACGATATACTATTATGATCACTTTACCTCTTCCAAAGCATTTAAACTGGGGTAGAGGGTGAAAACAATGTAATAAGATGGCATGGCATGGCATGCTGATGAGATCTACCAGAGGTATTAATAATATGGCATTTAGCCATAACTCATTTTTATGCTGAAGAAAAGAACATGACATGTGCATATGACATTCTTCGCAGCGTAATAACCACTTGGACAATACACAACATGAAAGCTCTTAAATATAACTGTTAAGAGCTCTGAGCTGAGCGAGGGACAATGTGTGTAGTTACCTTGACAACCACTTTGGGTGTATGGATTTCCTCGGAAACCATCCGAGCATTTACAGCGGTACCCAATGTAGCTCCATTCACCATCTACTGCTACACACTTGCTGTTGGTACTTACACAAGCATAACCAGATATATTCCGTTGGGCCTCTATGCAACTTAGATTAGCTGCAACCCACTGCATAGAATAGAAGTAGCCATATCCAACAAAAAGAGCACGCCTGCTAAATATGTGGTAAAATGATGCACCTTGTTGGTCAGGCCAGATGGACTTAATGGTCCCTTGGTAAACATTCAGGTCCATAACCTGGTCAAGCCCAAACATTAGGACAGCTGATGATGCCATATTTGTACAGTTGAGCTGGAATTCTTCCCTGGCAAAGCAACCCTCTTCTAAGCCGAATGGGTACGGCACACTAATGTTACCACACCAACGGGTACAATTAGCTCTGCTCGGAATTGGATTATACCCTATAGTTTGACCAGTAGAAGGTTAGAATGCATTCAAGTTCTAATGTCCAAAATACCTAATCACGGCTATGTATTTTTCTTTTTTTTTTTGATTAAAAGAGGGGGTTTCCCTCCGATTTCATTAATGAAACCAACGGCTATGTATTTGGTCGCCTGATTAAGAAAGAAAGTTTACCTTTGTCTCTGGAACAGCCATCTTGAATGAAGGGGTTGCCTGCATAGCCGGCACTGCAGATGCAGTTGTAGCCGTCAGTTGATGTCACGCTATGGTCGCCGCACAAGGAATGCTTGCCGATACAAGCATACCTTGTCCTGTTTCGCATGGCGCTAGCACAATTTTGTTGATCCACTATATTCCACAAAACTGTGCCGCCGCCACCATCACTTATGCTGATTCTATCCCACAGCATAGAGGTCTGGTTTGAGCGTGTTCCAGTGCTAGTTTTGCCGTGGTGGTGGACAAATTTGAGTTGAAAAGCATCAGGAAGCAGGCCAGTGACAGGAAAACTGCAACATCCAGTGCCACTGCACTTGAGCCTAGCCATGGTCTCTGTGATAACTTGGTCCGGGCACACAGTCGTACAGATCCATGTTGTTCTGTGTGTGTTGTTGTTGACCCAATACACATCCAGGTCGCAACCAGTGATGTTCAGAATGGTTTCCCCACGGCTGAAGGATCTACCAGGAGGTTGGAAAGACAAGTAGTAGACATGGACACCAGATTTCATGGGGATGGTACGCCAGAAGGAGGTACTGATGCTTTTGTGAGTGTGGTAGTAATCCCCACCGCTACCAACAACGATGTTGTCGATCACCTCGGTGATTCCGTCGCACAAGAAGAGCCTGGGAGGCTGAGCAGTGTCATTGCAAATGAGGCTGAAGTCAGGATCCCGAGAGCACCTTGATCCCATGCCAAAGGGGTAGTCGAAGCTCAGATTGCCACAGCTCTTGGGGCAACCATCAAGTGTGGCAAGTGATGGATGTGCCCAATTCCCTTCTGGGTTGTGGCTTGTTACAACTCCAGATGCTAGCACCATTAGCTTTCCTAGTGAACCTAGTAGCAGCAGAGAGAGTGATGCGTACATCATCGGCAAGAAGCCCATGATCCACACACCTTTCACAGCTCCAAATTTCACTCGAAATTCAAGTTCAGGCTGGAGACTTAACAGTGGGTATGTGGTGAACGTCTCAGCTGGGAGGCCTTCTCTTGTAATGTACCACTTTCATGACTGGCAAATTTATGGTGGCATGGCGAAGAACAAGAAAAGTAAGGACTCCAGTCCAGAGGATGTTGATGTGGTTGATTTTTTCTTGTGGCGTTGCTGCCGCAGAGTGACCTCTCAAGTCAGTCAATGCCTGACTTCTTGTGCAGGATATTCTAGCCCATCGAAGGGGGTGTTTGACAAGTCTTTGACAGCCGGCTCATTTATTCCCAGAATAAATCGCATTGCATTATTGCCTGGCTTGTGGTTCATGCTGCAGAGATAGACAGTGAATGCCATCGACAGTGAGACCCGGCTGCCAATCTTCAGTGCCACCTAGTGAAGATAAGCTAACTGATCGCTTCCAACCGAGATAAGCTGCAACGGAGGGCAGACTAGTAAAGTGAATATTGTGCACAGAGTAAATCAACCATGCCCTATGCCAAGGAGTTCCTGACGAGCCAAGGAGTTCTTTTTCTTGGAAAAGGAGGAAGACTCCCGGCCTCTGCATCTGGACGATGCGTGCAGCCACTTTATTAATTATTCATAAAAAATCTTACAAAAAATACAACAGTAAGTCTAAAGCCACCGTCTAGACAACATTTGCCGCTGCTTCCTATCCAATTGATGAAGGGATGCTGATAGTCCGGGTCTAATACTACAGACCTCGCAACCAGTGGTGGAGCTAGCCCGTCCATGGAGCCAGGGCAAAATACAAAGGGGTGTGCTCCATAGGCATTTGCCCACAAAGACTGGTGATTAATTCTCAGTCCCTTAGTGTAATTTAATGGAAGTATTTGGGCAGAGCCCGGGCAGCTGCCCAGGGTCGCTGGGAGGGTGGCTCCGCCACTGCTCACAGCCAAGGCTAACATCTAAGACCTGAGGCCCCAACCTAGCCACTTGCCGGGTCTGGGGCACACATCGGTCCGGTGCGCTCTCAGAGGCCGCCGCCGCCAACTGCCACCGCTCCATCTTCAGAGTTGTACTGAGCATCAACCTTGCTCGGTCTAGCTGTCGTCGATGCCACCATGGTGCCCAACGGCAACACCTCCCTACGCGCAAACAGCTAAGCACGTCGCGGTTGCCACCGATACACCTCAGCACCATGCTGCCAAGTATCACCAGCCAACACAGCTTGATGTCTTTGGAAGATCGGTCGTGCGTAGCACCTGCCAACCAGGCCTGATAAAGCGTAGCACCTGTCGGTCAGGCATAACTACATCTCCACCGAAGCTCCATGCAAGGCGAAGCCGCTCCACCTCCTGCCTCTGACTTCCAGTGCTGCTCCACAAACGATGCTCTCAAGAGAGAAACGACACCGCAGTGCCGCCATAGTCCAATCTGGAACACCAGATCCTAGGGTTTCCCCCGGAGCAGCATGAGTGAGTCGACAGTAGTTACACGACGATGTGTTCATCAAGGTAACGGCGTAGAATGCCGCCATCGCCTGCCGTCGGCTCGGTTTTCACCGGCAACCATGTCTCCCCAACTCGCAGCCGGGACTAGATGATGGATCTCGAGATCTGATCACCAAGCCTCTAGCCGGCCACCTCCGACGAAGAAGATGACCACCACCGCTGGCTACACCGGCCAGAACAGATCTGCCAGAGGTGCCACCGAGCAGTCCACCAGGCCCTCGACGTCGTCGCCGATCTAAAGCCAGATGACGTGCCGCCGAAGACCGCAATGCGCCGCCGCCCGATCTAGGCCAGCAGCCGCCCGTGGCCCAAGGCAGGGCCGACCACCGCCGTCATCGTTAAACCATCGCCGCCGCTTCTCGATTGGCCGCACCTCCACGCACGTTGGGGCCCCGCCACCCCTGAGACGTGGGAGGGAGGAAGGGCCGCCACCACTGTCGGCCTCCGGGCGTAGGCCGGTGGCGGCGGGAGGTAGGAAGGAAGATGAGTTAGGCTCCGACGGCAGTTAGGGTTGGGGTGCGACCTGAGTCGCCCGAGTGGGGGGCGACGCGGGGGTGTTTCTCCTACCGAGCCAAGGAGTTCTTGGCGAGCTTAAACAACAATGGTAGCGACGTGTACTACAAGGAAGACGGAATCATCGACAATGACGTGCAGGGGATCACGTCGGTAGGGTACTACGTGTTGAGTGGTGCTCAACCTTGTCCTCCAGATCTTTAGCCAAATTTCTCAGATCGCGCTTCTCCTATTTTGGCATCCCGTGATCTTTTGTTTTATTTTCCACTGATCATGTTATGACAAGCGGCCAACGGTTTTAGGTTATCACGTCACGCAACTCTGAAAAAAAGAGAACACGTTATCAACTCATACGGGTTTGATCTTCTGTAATTTTTTCCACAACATGCCTCATAAACATCTTGACACAACGCGCATGCCTGTAACTAAGTCACTCCACATGTGAAGGTAATCATATTAATCAGTTTTCATAAACAAGCGCGGCTCCAACCAATAAACTCGTACAATTATCTTGAAATAAATGGACTTACAATACCAATCTTTGTCACATTGTTTTCCCCTTGAATACAAGCGCATGCGGAGCTTACAAAGGTGGAAACATAATCATGCATTATTGCATCAGTTTACAAAAGTAAAACCAAATCATCCATTATTATGGGCTTAACATAGGGAAACACTACTAGCAGCCGTCTGATAGCAGACGTTTACCAGACCATGCGCGGGTCGTTGATGTCTTTTTCATCTCACGGTTGAGATGGCCTCCTAAATCCTTTTATTCGTTTCCAAAATACACCATTATCTAGCCACATCATCACCCATAACTCCTCCCGTAATAATCTCACCTACCATAAACGCATCAGTCTCCTCGTCCTATCTCCATAACTACACCCGACAGCGTCAATCTCGTCGTCGCCCCTGTTCTCACCACCATGAACAGCCTCTGTCCATGCCCGTGAAACTAGCCATGCCGGTGCGCTGTCCCATCGTGTGGTTATGCCTGGCATTAGTTACGACGCGCACGACCAGCGAGCTCGCAGCCCCATCGCCGTCTCGGTCATCTACAATTGCTTCGAGCACCACGGCATCCAGTCCACCGCGGTAGATCTTCGTCTCGGTCACCGGATGTATCTGGCACGCGAGGAACATTGCTGGAGTCGCCCCCCTCATCTGCAGGTACCATCCTCATCTCACCTATGGATTGTGGGAGGTCTTGATATAGTTCTACTCCATTGTGTATCTGCATGACATAATCATTGTCCTCATCCAACCTCTTGGTCCTGACTATCCTCATCATATAGAAAGTATGTTGATATTGCATCCATACCATGCTTCCTGCTTTTCATGATTCGTACATATAGGATTACAACGTCAGTCCTTACAGTTTACTTCATATTTACCACGCCAAGGCTTCTACACTAGGCCAGTTTGCTTCATACATATCAATCTTGTGCTTCTACATTGTGTTTAGTTTTTCTTTGGCTCTATGCCCTGCATGTACTTGTAGGCTCCATGTTTTTTACTTAGTCGACAGCCAAATCATGCTTCCTAAAACGTATATTATGGACAAGCTGCATGTGCCACCCCCTTCCTTATCTTAACACAAAGTTCCTTCCTAGCTCGAGCTCCGCGGTCCCTCCTATCTAGACCGTTGGCTTGCTATGCGATTTGTGCAGGAAAGGAGCGGCACGAGCGCGCAGCGGTTGCATGCAGCGTCATTTGCAGGCGCTGCCGTGCGCAGGTAAACAGTAATCAAACCTAGGTATAGCCCTGTATGCTAGTACTTGTGGGTCCTAGCGCATCTGACTCCCCTCTGTTCTGTCTTATCAGCCGCCCCTCGTCTCCCATCCGCATCTCACCCCGGCGCTGATGGAATCCTCTGCCTCGGTGGTGTCTCCACCTATTTAACTGTTGAAAGAAGCTAGGTCGCTGAGTTTGAGATCCATAGTGTATACGAGGAGATGGAAAGGAAGACAAAAGAGGATGCCAGATTATAACATACCTCTGATCCAGGCAGATGGAGACGGACGTCATTGCGGATGGATCTGGAGGCGCCGCAATCAAAATCTGTTCGGCCGCTGCCGCTATCGCCATGATGGGCTCCTCTGCCTCGTTGCTGTCTCCACCTCTTTTCCTGTTGAAAGAAGCGAGCTCGCTGCTCTCCAGATCCATGGTGCTGCAAGCAGATACAAAAGAGGAGAAAGAGGATGCCAGAGTAAAACAGCTATGCGTTGCCTGATAGAAGGAACGAGATTACACGCGTCGTACTTGCACAGAGGAGTCGTCCAGTCCTGTTGGTTGTCCGTCGTTCAGTGGAACGCATAGCTGTTTGATGGTCCTAGTCACGTGGGGCCCTTCACGTCTTGTCTAGTAGCCTACTAGGCCCATCAAATTCGAATCTTTTGCAGCCTCCCGCCAGAGTATTAGGGCTTGATTCCCGTGGCAGAGCTGCTGTTATTCAAACACTAGATGACCCGTTGCGCCAATGGCGCAAAGGCCGAATGTAAGCTAATCGATGTGAGAGTATGCTCTAACATATTATTGTTCAAAAAGAATAGCTTATATACATTGGTTGAATGTGTACAGGATCGATTGGGAAATCTTAATATGAGCTTGTAAGGGTGTGTTTTGTTCAGGAACAAAGTGTAATGGAATGTCATGGTTCCGTTCCATAGAAATGGAATGGTTCCGTCTCTGTGTTTGGTATAAGAATGTAGTGGAATGGAACGGTTACGTCTCCATGTTTGGTTGGTGGAATGGTATGGAATGAAAATTGTTCAAATTGGTGTTTGCTTTTCTGGTATCATACGCAACATTGATAATATGTTCCTGAGCTTTCTTTTCTAATTCCAAAATAACATTTTCTTTGTCTTTTCATCATCGAGGAAAACAAGTCAGGTGCCTCCACCAAAGTGAAAACATCCCTCGATTCTCCTATCTCGCCTCGCCCGGCATACATGAAGATCACACTGTTCTAGACATTCACATCAGATTATCAGAACCATATCCAGTTTTGAGGATCGTTGCTTACATGGATTAGCCAATTGAACCTTCCTGAATTCTTCTAAGCTCGCCATGGCTGCCGCCTGGAATCAGGCGCCCTTCTTCCCGGCCTTGGCCATGGGCCCGCTGGTGCCACCAGCGTCAGCCGCCACCCTCTCCAACTACCCGCCGAGCACTGGATGCCACCGCTCGTCTTCCCAGCGTGAGCCCCGCTGCCCACTGCCGCCCGTCTTCTCGGCCGTGAGCCGTGCACCCGCCGCCCGTCAGCCGATTCAGGGTGAGGCGAGGGAGAGGACCGGCCGGCGGCGCGGATCTAGGAGAGGACCGGCCGGCGGCTTGGATCAGGAGGGATGGATCGAGGGGGCTTCGTGCAAGTGGAGTACGACGTGCGAGATAGAGAGGGACGAGCGCTGAGCACGGTTCCGCGTGGTCCGCTCGATTTGGAGAAACCGCTCGGTTCCGGATCTCAGCGGAATATTCGCTCGATGGGAACGAGTGGGTTCCGTCCCAGTTACCAACTGAACGCTAGAACGTGGCCCAGGAACGAGTCCGACCCATTATATTCCGGTTGGTTCCTGAAACCAAACACATCCTAAGTGCTGCAGATATGATCACAGGGAATGTTTGATGCAAACATTAGTGTGAAAGCATGGATAAAAGGAAAGGTTGTTTTCTTCGGTCATAGTGTTGTGAAACAATAGTAGAAGAGGAGACCTTCACATATATACAATAAGCGATGGTAAACCGCTCTTGACTATACAGACAACAATAAAATCTAAAGATCGTAAACTACATCATAGACTACTTTTCACCATAGAGGCAGCAAGGGAGGACTAAAGTCTATACATATCTTGCTGGGAGTAGTCCAAAATGGGAAAGATGCTGGTCTGATAGATATGAAACAAAAGGTGGTTGTTGCGGTAACCGATGAAGCACGCTATCCAGGATACATTCAGCAAAGTTTACCAGAAACTGTTGCTGGTTGCTTCAAGGCGCTGCTCAAACTTTATAGCAATGTAGCGTAGCCTTTGCATCAGTCCTTCGATGCTTGCAAGAGCTGTTTTCATAACTCCGTTGGTGTTGTCCTGACCTTTCAGGTGGCAAGCAGCTGTTGTGTTTTCTATCTGGGTAGAATATGAGTTCATGTACCTGACAGCGTAGTAGCATGTTTTGCGCAGCTTCTTGATTGTCTCATTCGATGAAGTCAACCATTTGACCAGGTGCGTCACTTGATTTTCTAGCCTCTTGACATGGGTGTAGTGGTAGCCTCTCATTTCTTTGCCATATGCATTCTCCATGAATCTAATAGCCTCCATAGCAGCACTGACTTCTGCATCTTCATAGCTATCTAAGATTGCACCTGGTATAGAACTCGGGACAAGTGAACCATCTAGCAATTCCAAAGTAGAAATGAAAGTCACTGTCACACGATTCTTTCCGCCTGGGTATATTTTGTGCTGGTAAGTTGCAGGGGGCAGCTTTAGAGCTTGCAGCATGAGGCCAAAGATGTGAGCATAAGGAATCACTATCAGGTAGTCATTATCCTGTAGGGACAAAGCGAGGGTAAATTTTCTTTCTCACAAAATAATAGCTGAACCAATAGATGAGAAGTGCTAAAAGCTGCTAGCCTAATTAACCTAATAGCGGAACATTAAGCCCTCAATTTAGCAAATAATTGAAGATTTACCGCAACCATATAGATCTAATAGCAGCAGTCTTAACCAATGACAATAAATAAACTACCACTATTTTCTCCCGTAAATAAACTGCAAATAATTAACATAAGCATTAAATCGGTCACCCTAATTAACATAATAGGTTAACACTTATCTCTCTCTAATGAAATAAATAACATCATGCATCACCGCAAGACAGTATAAATTTCACTCAAAATCTAATCAAAACTGCATCTTGTGCCATTTATGACACTTGGATCAACATTTAAGGGAATAACAATAGATCATTGTCAAGTGGGAATGTTTTACTGAATTTCAACTTATATGATAAAATTATTAGGCAAGCTTTGAAAATAAGTTTATAAGCTTTCAGAATCCTATCCGCAAACACATGACAGTTCCCTTGGAGGTATATACTTATTTCTCCATATGTCATTATTTCAAGACAAAGCATGTTATTCACACCCACTTAGAATCATAATTTCCAGTAAACTTTCCATACAGCAATATCAATAAAAAGGCTTCTGTTCTTTACCTTTGATAGAAGAGGCAACTGGCTGAGGCTGCCCTAGCATGAGGTCAAACTGTCGATTGCAGAGCTGAAGCGCTATTGAAAGTAATTACATCACCTGCTCGATGTACAAAATAACCATTATATCATATATCATATTTTACGGTTAAAACTGCAAAAGGAGTAGAGAACGGCAAAAGGGAACTACACAATTTAGTCAACAAACTAAGTTTAGAGGCGCAAATGTATGATGGAGCGCACGAATTCCTTTCGCTGGTCTCCGTGTGAATTACGTAGCCTGACAACTAAATTTCAAATCATGGCATGATGGCAAGCAAGGAAAAGGTGCCAATTCACCACCACTACCAAATTCCTCCACATCCAGCTAACTTTTATGGCTTCATGCCAACATTGGCCAACTCCTTTAACATGTAGTAGAAACAAATGATTTAATTTATATCATACAGTAAAATCTTCCCTCAAGTCTGAAAGTACCACAGACCCTGATGTAAGGAGCAGAATAAATTTAAACCATCAGGCGCATTGTTTCTAAAACCAGGGCCAACCTCTCAAATCTCTATATGGTGTTCTTGTCCCCGAGAAATAGAAAAGCGAGTTATATACAAGGAAAATGTACCAAAAGCAAGGTGAGTTAGTTGTTTCAAACATGCAGTCCTTGCTAAACATTTAGCCGAAAGAAGTAGAATAACTAACCCATCACTAACGCTTAAGTACAGTATCTGATTTTTTTTCTGGCCATGCAAACATGTAAATATTTGGCAGATATGTAGACTAAAGTGTCAACTAAAAAACACTGACCGCAATTGGAAGAAACATAATCAGTCTAGAATAAGCATTTGTAGCTAGATAAATTACTTATTTCAAGTTGACTGCTATTTCTTTTAGGAAGCAAATCATGGCAGGAAGTCAACTATAAAATGGCAAGAAGATGATTGTCCAACAGTTTTTCCTCTGGTTGATTTCGGGTAAAACAGAGAGGCCATACCAGCTGCACTTCCTCATTTGTAAATTCCCGACGCTTGTTCTTGTTTTGATTCATTTAGGCTGGCTATCTTCTTGCTGCTTGAACCACAAGTTCTTTTATCTTTCTTGAGACCTCTACATAGATAGAGGAAAATCAAGAAGATGAAAATTCCATTCAAGATCAAAATATCGACCTTCACTATCACCTCCAGCTCATACAAAATTAGCGACATCAAGAGACAACAAATTATAAATCAAATTAAATATTTGCACAATTCAAATATCTGCACAGAAATCTACAAGCAAACAAACAACCCCATGGATCTTTCATTGTACAAAGGCATCTCAATATACACTCAGAGCTTGATAATAGAAACGAGGCATAGTTATTTTAGTCTGCCAAGCATTTTGTGCCTACCGCAATCATGAAGTATACTGTGTAACTAACCTAATCGTTTTCTCATTGTTACCCAAGAAGGAAGAACTACCTAAATAACTGAGAGGAGGGCAGTGAGGAGGATGGCTTGGGTACTGATTCAAACTAACAACCGATAGATCGGGTTTCACATTAACATAAAACAACATCACATTTATCATCAAGTGCTAAGCTATCATCATTCAAATGCATGTAATTTCTGGTTTTACGTGGACATACCGAACGAAGCAATGGGAAAACATAGAGATTAGAATAGCAGTCCATGTAGCAGACAAAGTCAAAATAGCAACAATTTCGATCGCTTCTAGGACTATTAGCAGTGGGCCATGCACTTGCAGGTCCCGTTGCCATTAAAATGGAATCAGGTTACCCCCATGGTAGCACATTTAAAAGGTGCCGAAATCTAAACAGAAATAGAATAGCCAGGAAAACAGATCAAGTTACTCAATGGCCGCACGCACACGCATCAAAAGGTGCGGAAACCTAAACAGAAACATAAACATATATTAACCGAATTGATCAAACCTAGCTATCCGATCCAGGCCAACCAATGGCATCACATATATATCGACCGAAATGCATTGGGCCATTGCAAATCTGAATGGAGGATCAATACACAAGTTTATGATTATGGATAGGTTCGCGTTGTTTAGAGATGCGGGTTGCAGGCTATATCCATGCCAAGACAGTACCTTGTATGTATAGGACTGAAGGATAATATTTTTAAGAATCTGAATCTAACTTCCATTTAACAGAAATTATAGCATCTATACTGTGTAGAGGGTTCAGATATATATTTGTTCACCAAGCTTCTTTATTATGTCCATCTCTTTTTCCAGTTGCAATATAACACAAGGAGGCATTGTTAGTCCGAAACCAGACTGTACGCGAATTAGGGCGCATTAATTTCACAAGCCAGGGAAATAATGTACTTCCCAAGACATACCATAGCTTATTCCTCTTATTTCTTTCTCAGACATGCACACATCAAATTAGAGGAATTTTAGGGAAATAAATGAAAGCTTGATGCGAGACAGGAATGGGCAAGCATATGGGAAACGAGCACTTGCAAGCATATTCTTACTTTATGAGCACCGCTAACAAGCCCTGGAGGCTCGGGGTGACATGAGGCGCCGCATCTGGTCGATCACAATGACCATCTGAATGTCGAACACCATGTCAGCTTCCTCTGCTCTAACCCAGTGGTCTGGCAGCATCGGATGCCACCAAAGCTGATCCCTGCATACCAGGACACCAAAATTATAATATGAGAAGATAGCATAGGAAGAGCAAAAAAATTTGTTTAGTCATCCCACAAAGCTACTAAATTCCTTGGCTCAGTTAAGGTGCTTTTCAACACCATCACGGAACCGGGAGTAAACTGCGCACATCTCAGCAGCTGCCACACACTGGTGCCAGACACGCGACAACAGCGGCGAGGAGGCCGGCGGCATACTCGGACGTTCAAAGATGTTCAAAGCTCCTCAGGTTGTCTATCTATCTCAAATTCCTCTCTCTTTTACCAAAAGTTAGACACGGTCGAAAACTCAAAGAAACAAAATTCTTCTGGTTGTGTATCTCTCAGATTCCTCTCTATTTTCTTTAAAATTAGATGCGGTGGAGACGGAAAAGAAATTAACTTTGTGCACTATTTATACACACTGGGAGGAGAAAATATATGGAAGAAGTAAAACCAATTAGAGTAGTATCTAGGTTTATAAATATACAAAATTGTCGAGCATGAATTTCCCTTTTACACTTCGTCTAGCAGATTAAGTATATAACAAATCAAACAGTAAATATGTGAGCTCAATGTCGCTTGTTGGCAAGTAAACAGAAGGCAACCAAAACTGAAGATATACATGTTCTAGACAGGACAATGGTTGCTTCTGTTTGTTGCTGGCCCTCTTCTGTCCAAGGCTACCAATCGTATGGTCAGCAACTAAAACAACCATGAATTAAGAAATTAATTAACTGTAATTAACAAAAATAGACTTCACATGTGAATCCAAAATGGCAATGAACACGAACCCTAACGGTGCATCACCAGAAAATAATGTTAGGAAGGATGGACGTTTCGGGAGTTACCGGTCTGGCGCCTTAGGAGGAGGCTACCTTCCGGAGTCCGTCCTCTTGGTGATGAAGCTGACGCCGATGAAGCTGAGAATGAAATTCTGTCCAACATAGTACAACCTCCTTTAATATTTTTATAGGATTCGATATAGAAGAGGAATTCAGACAAATTATATGTGTATAAGCATCTACAGAAACATATCTACAACTATCATGTTGAAAGTTTATTTTAATTCAACCTCTAACAGGCCGTAAACTGGCAAATGAAAAAACTGCGCTCAGGATAATAACTTCCTGGACAGCACATTAAATTGATGGCTGCTCTGAAACTGCCTGGCCAAAAAGCACAAACAAATACTCTTTGGAAAGCTTGAGACCTACACTACAACTTATATTTGGAGACTTGAAATTATGGACTGATCAGCCCAGAATTGGCCCAAACATCACTATCCAAAAACACCAATTCCTCTAACTGAACCAAACTATTCCTCTAATTATGTACAGCAGGGGCAGCAGTGCTAAATGCTTTCTTCTCTACAGATTCTTATAGCAACATAGAAATAAGTGCCTTTCATTGAGCTTTTCAATTCAGCACACATGAGCAATTAACTTTCAAAATCCTAGAATAATAGAGGCATAGGTAAGAAACACCAACCTGCAATAGATGTTGCATAGAGAACTTTTCAGTTCAGCACACATGAGTATTTAACTTGCAAAATCCTAGAATAATACATGCATAGGTAGCTGCAGTGAGAAGGAGAGGAGCACCAACCTGCAATGATGTTGGATAGAGAAAATAAACTCTCAGCAGGAGCATATCCGCAAGCCAAACGGGAATAACTAAAAGTAGCAATGTGTGAAACATAACATAGAAAGTCCAATCACTAAGTTTCATAAGAACACCGACGACAAAGGAATATTGTGAGAGATTGATCTTGGCTTACCTTCTGCCAAGGACGACGTCGACGGCACCGTCGACGACCGCTTCGCCAGCAGTGCACCAGCACCGCGCCTGCTTCAGCAGCTGCTCCTCTCATCCCCGGCGGCGCCACAAAGAGAAAAAATGAAAAAGAGAAATCAGGAGAAGAAGCAGAGCAACGAAGAGGAGAAGAGGCAGCAATGGTGAAATAATGAAACGGGAGATGTGGAGATGCAGCCCGCACAGGAGCATGGTGGCTAGTTTTACCTCATACTCTTATCCCTTGGTCAGGCAGCGCTCGATCCAGAAGCACGGCACGCAGCGGCAACGGAGTTCTTCACCAATCCTCGCCTCCCTCTCTCTCCTGCAGATCGAATCCAGCACCGCCGCCGTCGCCGGCCAGCTCATGGAGTACAGCCAGGCGGGGGAGCCCGTCCCGCGTGAACCTAGAGCTGGTGGTGGAGACGGGTTCGCCCTCGAAGCGCTTGGCCACGGAAGCCTGCGCCCGAGCGATGGGAAGGCCAGGAGGAGGAAGAGGCGAGGCGGTGGAGGAGTAGCAGTCGGCGGCGGGGCTCCTAGGGCGCAGGAGGAGGAGGTGAGAGGGAGTGGCGGCGGACGAAGGAGGGAGGAGCGAGGGGCGCGGACGAGGGAGGGAGGAGCGAGGGGCGCGGGGCTGTGGATTGGGGCTAGGGTTCGATGCGGTGCGGTGTTTTTTTCCTTCGCGTGGTGTGCTGCATCCCCACGCGCGGCGTGGTGCGGTGGTCTTTTTTCCCTCGCGTGGTACCGTGCGCTCGAGGCCTTCGTTGTGACTACCACTCTAGGAGGCTTTATATGTTAGATGTGAACGTATATGAGGAAAAAGATTCTCTATTGCATGGTCCTGATAGAGAGTACCGTGGAGCTCAAGCTACACAAATCTACTCTCCTATCTTAATTTGAACGATTGTGCAGAGATCTTTTGTATCTCCCTGTTATATAATATGCTTCGACTATGTAGAAGTCATATTGAGATTGCAAGAATACGATGCATCCAATTTTCATGCTTCATTTGTCTCATACATGTGTTTATTCATAATGCACAGTCAGGTTCATACACACGATAGTTATGCTTCTTCTCTATGTGCGGTTTGGTTTGTTACTTCACACTTATGCTTCTACATTATGTGCAGTTGGCTTCATTTTCATGCTTCGTATTGTTTCATAGACGTCATGCTTGTATCCAAATCAAACTACTCATGCTTCCTAAATTTTGACAGGGCTAACTTGAGATGATGATCGTGCTTTACCGTCTGTGTGCATGCCACGATCATCGATGTTGGTCATGGAGTCCAACGTGAGATCAAGCATCTCAATGACCAATGTTTTGTCATCATTTGGAAGCAACCTAGCAAGCCACACAATCGGTTCTCTAATTAAGGTCAAGGGTGTCGTCCCCTCGATGGTGTGGTCCTCGCTGCTCCTCACCGGATTCTCGTGGCTCGTGATGTCAATACTCACAGATTTGTGAAACAAAAGGAAGTCATCGAGGCTTGGTCGGAAGCGGTGGATGGAGCAGAGGACTATGAATTATGTAGCATGGTTTGTAGTGTTGTAAGCATGATTTTCATATGATGAAAGCAATTTGAGCACATTTGTATTCCTTGGAATCAGATTCCTAATATGCTTAAAGCATGTGTTATGACTTATGCGTACATGTGATAATAGTTCTTTTTTATAGAAAGGAGATTGTATTTGGGTAGAGCAATCCTCTAGTTGGTTGATTCAGATTTTGTGTACAGTAGAAATATTGTCCGAAACATAAGTTCCATTTTGGAAGCATATTTGGGTAGAGCAATCCCCTTTTGGAAGCAAATTTTCCATTCGGTGTACAGATATGATAGTAATTTTGGGACGGAAGTAGTAGTTGTTATACTTTCTACTCGTAATATGTTTCAACTGCCTATTAATATTGCATCCAATATTGCTCTTGTTTGCTTCCTGCGAACAAGAATGATACATTGTACATTGTACTGAATATAGTTTTTCGTACAACATTAGTGCATTATAAGCAGGAATGGCATGTGAGCAAGCATGTGACCTTTTTATTCTACCGAAGCATCAAAAATCTTTATTAAACATGTGAGGAAGCATGTGCCATCTGTGATCCTTTGGTACTGAAGCATCGAATGACAAAGTAGGCGAGCATTATACGTACGTTATGCATGAAGCAACTAAGTGCCACATATAATTTGTTAATATCCATGGTAATATCGTTGACACTGGAAAATGTTTCAAACAAGTTTGCATTATATTTCCATGAAACAACAAAAATATTTCCATGGATCAGAAAAAGTTTGCATTATTTGAGATCCGATATGATGCTTCCATGATGTGTGAGAAATGTTGCATAAATCTACCTACCATGTTTTGTTCGAATGGGGGAAATGCTTTCGTCAAAACAGATACAAACCAGGGATCAGTTCCCTAAAAATTTGGAAAATTTTATTATTCTATCATACATGCTATAAACAGATCGAAGCATATTCTGGCATACTCTGGACACTAACTAGATCGAAGCAATTGGCAGTTGGCGTGGAAGCAAAATTATACAGAGACCAAAGCAAATAATTTCTAACGGAAATATTAACGCCCACACGTGTGGGCGTTTGCATTTCGCCCACATGCGTGGATCCGCGTCCGTTTGTGAGCGCACGAATCTTGGCATGTTTCTAGTGCCACGTAAGACTGGCCTGATGTGTGGGCGTTCAGCCGGTCGCCCACACGGCCGTTTCACCACACAGGAGGGGCTGGTGTGTGGGCGTTCAGCAGTTCACCCACACGCCACTTTGCACGCACACACAAGGGCTAGTGTGTGGGCATTTGCCATCTTGCCCACACGTCCGTCTCCTCTCCCACACCCAAGCTGCTAGTTGCCATGTGTTTTGCAGTGCACATGGCAACTGCCCCTAGTGTGCTTTTATAAGCAGGTGGCAACTCTCTTTTTTTACCCGAGTTTGCCATGTGTTTTGCAGGGTACACGACAACTGCCTAATGTGCACGTAAGCAGATGGCAACTCTCTTTTACCAAGTTGCCATATGTTTTTGCATGGTATATGGCAACTGTCCTAACGTGCATGTACATGGCAACTGCCCTAATGTGCACGTAAGCAGATGGCAACTCTTCCTTTTTACATGGCAACTGCCCTAGCATGCTTGTGAGCACATGGCAACTCTCTCAACTGCCTAGTGTTAGTATGTGGCAACTCCTAAAGTTATGAAATCATGGCAACTACATTAGATCAGACCATACATGGCAACTGCAGTTGAGCAACCATGGCAACTGCAGTTGTCCGACATGGCAACCGTAGTTCAGCGACATGGCAACTGCAGTTAAACAAACATGGACGAGGGTCTGGACCATGGCAACTGCGGACGCGCGGTGACCGTCACGCGTGGCATGCGGGACCAGCAGGTACGAGGCCTGACATACGGGTGTGTGGGTGTTATCAACTTCGCCCACACGCACGCGTGCGAGATGGGTCGGGAGGGAAAAAAGAGGCATGTGGGCGCTAGTTGTTTTGCCCACACGTAGGTGTGTGGGCTGTTTCTCTTATACACCACACAAAATGTGTGGGCGGACTCCCTAACGCCCACACGTGTGGAACTTATCGGCGTCCATTTCTAATTCAGAAGATCATATCTAGTACTACAAGGCAACTAAAGTTTCACCGGAAATAAGGTTCCTCGCGGTTGGAAACTAGTCTTTTTATAGAAGCAAATTGCATGCATGGAAGCACATAGTATGGCGCCTAATTAATGCCAATTAATATGATATCCGTGATTAGTAATACTAGTAGGAAACAAATTAATCATAGTTATTGCAAAATCCGCATGCAACTAAACTAACGGATGCACTTTTCAAGGAAGCAATCCAACTAATCACGTGTGGGGCTATACTACCAGATCTGGTGGCCATCATCCGACGGTCCATGACTAGTCTGATACTTGGCAAAGGATCAGTAGTCTGATCCCTAGTGGTCTCCTTTAACATATGCATCTAGCGTGGAAGGCTAGCAGATGCCATGAACTCTACCTCCAAGCTGTAACAGCCTCCGGATTGCACGTCGGCTTTGACGTCCAATATCGTCACAGAAGATTGATGATCAGCTCCAGATCTTCGAGTTAACCAACTTGGTTGTATTTGCTCTTCATTTCTAAGGTTTGCTTGATATGAGTTCACCAACTTTGCTCGTAGGGTCTGCAGTTCGGTCTCCACTTGTTTCATGGTGGGTCTTTCTTCACCACACAGTCTTAAGCATCGCTCTGCAAGAGAGGCGACACCGTTGATCTCTTCCTCGGTTGCCTCCTCCAGGACCTGAGAATTAACAATACCTGTGATTCTCCCCTCATTGAACTCCTGGAGAAAATAATTTGACAAATTCTTAATTGTGCCTGATTCACTTGTAAAAACAGGCTTCTTTCTGAGAAGCAACTCCACTAGTACCATACCAAAACTGTACATGTCGCTCTTCCCGTTCAACTGCCTGGTATGGAAATACTCTGGATCTAAGTACCCAAATGTACCTTGCACATTCATGACAATGTGTGTTTGATTGATCGGAACCAATCTGGATGCGCCAAAATCGGAAACTTTAGCTGTGTAGTTCCCATCCAAGAGTATATTGGAGCACTTCACGTCACGATGGAAGATTGATATTGAAGCTGAAGAGTGGAGATAAGACAGAGCACCTGCTGTTTACAGGGCAATCCTTAAGTAATCACCCCAAGACAAAGAAAGATCATTACTTACATCTGCATGAAGAACTTCAGACAGTGAGCCACTGGATACATAATCATAAACCAGCAGTGGAACCTCGGTTTTGAGACAACATACAAATTGCTTCACAATATTTCTGTGATTTATCTCAGAGAGGACTGCGACCTCATTAATGAACTGACTGATCTCACACTCCTCAATGAACTTAGACTTTTCTATTGCAACAACACGCTGATCGGATAATATGCCTTTGTAAACCATGCCATGACCCCCACGGCCAATGATACGTGTAGGATCAGAGTTATTGGTTGCCTTCTCCAGCTCTTCTAACGAGAAAATCTTTGTATTCTCGTTTGCACTTTTATCAGATGATATCAATCTTTCTAGGAGAAAACCTTGGTTCTTCCGGAAATAGTTCTTGCATCGTCGCTTTTGAACATTTATTTTCCATCTACGAGTGAGAAGCACTACACTGAAGCTCAAAAGTAGAACACCAAAACCACATGGCAGCCCAATAATTACACCTGCAGGCATTAAGCTATTTTAAGTTTCTGTTCTATCTATAAAAAATGTAACAATTATAGTCTTACATAAGAGCAGAGACTGTTGTCTCTTAGTGCACTGCATTTTTAATGGATCATACTCAGTCTTGTGAGGACATTCTGTACAACTAAAGCTTCCGTTGGTATTATGGCAGGTCCCTTTACAATTGCCCGGTTCAAGGCATTCATTAATATCCGAAATTAACAAAATACGGATAAGATGCATAGAAAAATCTACAACACAGAAATCAGAAGATTATACTTCATTTAGTTAACATGAAACAATATCTAAGTACGTGAAGCCTACATGAATGATAAAACAAACTACAAGTAGCAACTGTTTAACGTAACCAGCATAGACTCTATCAACAGAATTGAAGTCTTTAACACTTAGTTTCACACACTTGCTGTTGGTACTCACGCAAGCATATCCAGACCTATTCTGTTGGGCCTGTGAAAAACTTAGATTAGCACTAACCCATTGCACAGAGGAGAATGACCCAGAACAGGAAAAAAGATTAAACTTTCAGATATGATATATCTCCCTAGTAGGTCAGAACGGGTGGCGTTAACGGTCCCTTCGTCAATACTTATGTCAATGAGAGGGTTTTTTCCTCGGACCGAAATTCCAGTTACCGACAAGAAACCGGAAATTTCAGTGATCTCCAAAATAAATCCGGAATTCCCGAGATTTTCCGAAAACCGGCTTTTCCGCCCACTCCCCCCCCAAAAAAAAACCTTAGTCAACGATGACATGTTTCTCCTCCCCCATGAGGGCAGCTGATAATGTCATATTTGTGCAGTTCAGGAACTTTTTCCGTGCAAAGAACAGAAATTGCACACTAGTGTTACCACACCAACGGGTACAATCAGCCCCTCCTAGGATTTAACTTATACCCTAGTTTGATCAGTGATAGGTTAGCATGTATCAATGCCCAAAATACCTAATAACTGTGCGTTTGGTCGCTAGATCAGGAAAAGAGAAGTCACCTGAGCAACCATCTTAGTGTAGGGATTGCCTTCATAGTAAGCCCTGCACTCGCAGCTGTAGCCATGGTTTCCGTCGATGCACTCGGCATGCTCGCTGATACAAGCATAGTTTGTCCTGTTTTTCTCGGCAGCAATGCAGTTGGATTGGCCAACTATCTGCCACGATAGCGTGAAGTTAGTTAGCACATCACTAGTCGTGCTGATTCTATCCCACAGTTGGGAGGTCTTGTTAGCAATAGCAAAGTCGTCCAGATGTACACGACAACATCCAAAGCCATTACAGTCGTGCATAGCTTCCATCTCGGTGATTTCTGGATCTGGGCACACCATGGCACAGATTGACTGGGTGGCATACTCTTTGACAGAGTACACATCCAGGTCGCAGCCGGTGATCTTTAGAGCAATGTCATGAAGATGGAAGGACCTCCCCGGCGGCTTAAAAGACAAGTTGTAGACACTGACACCAGATTTCATGGCGATGGTATGCGCCCAGTTCCCCTCAGGGCTATGCTGGCCTGTTACAACTCGGGATGCCAGAGTTGTTGGGGGCTGGTACGGTCTGCATACGACTAGAAACCCAATCTCTAGTTAGGCCAGAATGCAGGCCCGTACGATCCAGTAGGCCCCACAGGGCGGAAGACTTGCAATAGGCCCACAAAGGCCTGCTTAGAGAGGAGCTCGACACGGTAGTCGCGGCGGGGCTTATAAACCGGTGCGAGCTCCTCTCAACTAGCAAGGTGGGACTAAACATTGTGCACTGCGGGTGGCAGCGCACCACCTTTAGTACCGGTTGGTGGCTCCAACCGGTACTAAAGACCCCCCCCCCTTTAGTACCGGTTGGAGCCACCAACCCGTACTAAAGGAAACCACCTCTTTAGTACCGGTTCGTGGCACGAACCGGTACTAAAGGTTCGCCACGAACCGGTACTAATGAGCGCCGCCCGCCTGGCCATTGGAACCGGCACTAATGGTCACATTTGTGCCGGTTCAATTACAAACCGGGACTAATGAGTTTCATATTAGATCCTTTTTCTACTAGTGAAGATGCCCATCATCGATCTACAGTTCTACACTACACCTTGCACTAGAGAAATTTAGGTCAGGCAGGAGTGGCCTCTCTTGTAGTTGTAGGTACCACTTTCATGACTGCCTTCCTTATTTCATATATATACCAATGGTTACGAACATACAGTTGACCCAAGGATGACTGGAACAGGATTCGTGTGCATGTGTGCTCAATATACAATGTGAAGAAGATGACCATGACCTCATACTCCATGCCGCAGAAAGACCTCAGTAAGTCAGTCCAGGGCCAATCTCTGTCTATTCCTAACAAAACCACGTTACACATTTCCCGTGCGGATTTTGTGGGTTTCCAAAGGTCGTTTCCTCTGCACAAAGAGAGGAAACAAATGAACATGCAAACTTGCATCATGTAAATGGCGAACCTCACAAAAAACTCAACTGGTTGGGATTTGGGAATGGCATCTTCAGTCTCCAACTCCACGGATAGCTTGCAACCGAGCTATGTGAATCCATCACCAAGAGCACGGCAGCAGTAAAAATTCAGAACATACAGTAGTTATACCTATCGCCAAGGGTTCATGTGGATGTGGTGTGTGCTTTGGTGACATGTGAGAGCAGATGATGACCCTCGTACATCCCCATGTGGATGTGGCAGTGGTTGTTAGCATCAAGCCATGCCCCGTGATGGTGGCGACCGGTGTCAGTGCACGGTCGAGTCCATGGCGGGTGTTTGCGCGTGTGTGTACGTGTGTGTCTAGTCCAGGTCGGTACGCCGGTGTTTGGCCGAGGCGTGCTCGAGTTAGGAGTCGTATGGATAGTTGGCTCAGGTCGTTAGCGAGACTCACAGGATAGGATTGGCGATCTGTCGGAGTGCAGCAGCGTGGGCGCGTAGGAGCGCGTCCTGTGCGCAGCAGCACATGTGGATCGTGGCCGGGTGATCCGGAGGAGTTGGGTACGGGGTAGTGCATGCATCCGTATAAACTCCATTCCCTTGTACTGCTTGTAGTGAGAGTCAGCTATGTAGCCATTAAAAAGATAAGGAAGATTAGGGCGTGCGTGCGCCCACGACGGCCTTCGTGCGCCGGCCCGTAATTTCTTGTGTCTTCTTCTACCTCTAGCCAAGAGTGAGAGAGGGCTGCGGTTCCAACAGTGGTGTACTTGATACAATGCATGTGAAAGAGATGATCATGACCGTGACCTTGTACGCCGTGCCGCAGGAAGACCTCAGCAAGTCACTCCATTAAAGAGGCCGATATAAAATATGTTCCTGATACACCACGTACGGAGGAAACCAAATGTGAGAGGAACCAAATGAGCTCGCAAAAATTACAGCATGAAAATGGGGGGAACCACACAAGAAACTCACCAGCAGTAGGTAGGACAGGGCATCACGAGAACGTGGGATCGTACCATTCAACCTGTTGTGATTGTTATCCTGCTCGTCAACAACGGAGGCCGGCCAGCAATCTTCAGTCCCCACCTAGTGGGGCAAAATTTCGTGTTTTGACCCTTTTTGCAAACAAAATCGGAATCTGATCCCGGTTCAAAAAAATTCGGGATCTGACCCTTTTGCCTACCGCCGGGCTACACGGCGGTAGGCCTGTGCATGCTACCGCCAAAGGGATCGGCGGTAGCCCACTTATCCATGTTAGCCCCAAGTAAACGGAACCGTCTCCTGCCGTCCACCCTACCGCCAGAGCCCACGGCGGTAGGCTCTGTAATCCTACCGCTGTAGGCTCTGGCGGTAGGAGCTGAAACCTTATAAACCCGCGCGGCCGGCTCGTGGGGCCCATCCACGAACCCGCCCCCATCTTCTTCCCCTAGCCGCGGGGCGGCGCAAGAACAGAGAGCACAAGCTCTCTCTCATCCCCTCCACTCCCCCCTCCGATCTCCTTCGTTTGGGCACCATTTTTGCGGATCGAGATGGCTCCAAAACGGGAAAAGTAAGCTCTCTCAATCCCTCCAATTAGTTCTACTCGAAACGCTTTCAATTTGATGCATTATTTGGTGCAAACAAATCTATCTTTTTACTTTTTTTTATCCTAGGATTGCTTAGGTTCATTATATATGATGTATATAGTTGAATATAAACTCTAATAACTAGTTGTGGAGATTATGTGTAGTTTTGATATGAACCCTAGTTCATCACGAAGGTAGTTGGAGATTAACATTATTTTTGAACAAGTGGTGATGTGATTGATGTTGGAGGGATTGTAAGTAGTTGCTTACATGTGATTGAAATATGTATATGCATTTTTTGAACAAATGGTCATATGATGGATTTTGATGAATGATGTATATGCAATTTTCTAATTGTTTCAATATACGATAAATGATGAATGTTGGTGAATAATTTATTTACATTGATCATTTATATTGGTTGAATATATGATAAATGATGAATGTTGGTTGAATATGATTCATTTATATTTGGACTTGATATGTTCATGTTTGTTCAAAATGATACAAGTTGGTTGAAAATGACATCATTTCTAATTGTTTAATTGTTATAGGCGGCCACCCCTTGCGCCAGAAATCGGCGTGAAGTACACGATGCTTGATCATGCTTTCGACAACGGTCACCGCGCCTGTTTTATGGAGAACGGAGTGGTAATGTCTATCATCAATTTGATGTATTGTTTATTATGACAAAATTAGTTACTAACAATTCCGTTTACATTCTAACAGATGCTCCCCCATTGCGGATGAGGGGCCACACGAAGGAACAAGAAAAGTAAGGACTCCAGTCCAGAGGATGTTGATGTGGTTGATTTTTCTTGTGGCGTTGCTGCCGCAGAGTGACCTCTCAAGTCAGTCAATGCCTGACTTCTTGTGCAGGATATTCTAGCCCATCGAAGGGGGTGTTTGACAAGTCTTTGACAGCCGGCTCATTTATTCCCAGAATAAATCGCATTGCATTATTGCCTGGCTTGTGGTTCATGCTGCAGAGATAGACAGTGAATGCCATCGACAGTGAGACCCGGCTGCCAATCTTCAGTGCCACCTAGTGAAGATAAGCTAACTGATCGCTTCCAACCGAGATAAGCTGCAACGGAGGGCAGACTAGTAAAGTGAATATTGTGCACAGAGTAAATCAACCATGCCCTATGCCAAGGAGTTCCTGACGAGCCAAGGAGTTCTTTTTTTTTGGAAAAGGAGGAAGACCCCCGGCCTCTGCATCTGGACGATGCGTGCAGCCACTTTATTAATTATTCATAAAAAATCTTACAAAAAAATACAACAGTAAGTCTAAAGCCACCGTCTAGACAACATTTGCCGCTGCTTCCTATCCAATTGATGAAGGGATGCTGATAGTCCGGGTCTAATACTACAGACCTCGCAGCCAGTGGTGGAGCTAGCCCGTCCATGGAGCCGGGGCAAAATACAAAGGGGTGTGCTCCATAGGCATTTGCCCACAAAGACTGGTGATTAATTCTCAGTCCCTTAGTGTAATTTAATGGAAGTATTTGGGCAGAGCCCGGGCAGCTGCCCAGGGTCGCTGGGAGGGTGGCTCCGCCACTGCTCACAGCCAAGGCTAACATCTAAGACCTGAGGCCCCAACCTAGCCACTTGCCGGGTCTGGGGCACACATCGGTCCGGTGCGCTCTCAGAGGCCGCCGCCGCCAACTGCCACCGCTCCATCTTCAGAGTTGTACTGAGCATCAACCTTGCTCGGTCTAGCTGTCGTCGATGCCACCATGGTGCCCAACGGCAACACCTCCCTACGCGCAAACAGCTAAGCACGTCGCGGTTGCCACCGATACACCTCAGCACCATGCTGCCAAGTATCACCAGCCAACACAGCTTGAAGTCTTTGGAAGATCGGTCGTGCGTAGCACCTGCCAACCAGGCCTGATAAAGCGTAGCACCTGTCGGTCAGGCATAACTACATCTCCACCGAAGCTCCATGCAAGGCGAAGCCGCTCCACCTCCTGCCTCTGACTTCCAGTGCTGCTCCACAAACGATGCTCTCAAGAGAGAAACGACACCGCAGTGCCGCCATAGTCCAATCTGGAACACCAGATCCTAGGGTTTCCCCCGGAGCAGCATGAGTGAGTCGACAGTAGTTACACGACGATGTGTTCATCAAGGTAACGGCGTAGAATGCCGCCATCGCCTGCCGTCGGCTCGGTTTTCACCGGCAACCATGTCTCCCCAACTCGCAGCCGGGACTAGATGATGGATCTCGAGATCTGATCACCAAGCCTCTAGCCGGCCACCTCCGACGAAGAAGATGACCACCACCGCTGGCTACACCGGCCAGAACAGATCTGCCAGAGGTGCCACCGAGCAGTCCACCAGGCCCTCGACGCCGTCGCCGATCTAAAGCCAGATGACGTGCCGCCGAAGACCGCAATGCGCCGCCGCCCGATCTAGGCCAGCAGCCGCCCGTGGCCCAAGGCAGGGCCGACCACCGCCGTCATCGTTAAACCATCGCCGCCGCTTCTCGATTGGCCGCACCTCCACGCACGTTGGGGCCCCGCCACCCCTGAGACGTGGGAGGGAGGAAGGGCCGCCACCACTGTCGGCCTCCGGGCGTAGGCCGGTGGCGGCGGGAGGTAGGAAGGAAGATGAGTTAGGCTCCGACGGCAGTTAGGGTTGGGGTGCGACCTGAGTCGCCCGAGTGGGGGGCGACGCGGGGGTGTTTCTCCTACCGAGCCAAGGAGTTCTTGGCGAGCTTAAACAACAATGGTAGCGACGTGTACTACAAGGAAGACGGAATCATCGACAATGACGTGCAGGGGATCACGTCGGTAGGGTACTACGTGTTGAGTGGTGCTCAACCTTGTCCTCCAGATCTTTAGCCAAGTTTCTCAGATCGCGCTTCTCCTATTTTGGCATCCCGTGATCTTTTTGTTTTATTTTCCACTGATCATGTTATGACAAGCGGCCAACGGTTTTAGGTTATCACGTCACGCAACTCTGAAAAAAAGAGAACACGTTATCTATCTCATACGGGTTTGATCTTCTGTAATTTTTTCCACAACATGCCTCATAAACATCTTGACACAACGCGCATGCCTGTAACTAAGTCACTCCACATGTGAAGGTAATCATATTAATCAGTTTTCATAAACAAGCGCGGCTCCAACCAATAAACTCGTACAATTATCTTGAAATAAATGGACTTACAATACCAATCTTTGTCACATTGTTTTCCCCTTGAATACAAGCGCATGCGGAGCTTACAAAGGTGGAAACATAATCATGCATTATTGCATCAGTTTACAAAAGTAAAACCAAATCATCCATTATTATGGGCTTAACATAGGGAAACACTACTAGCAGCCGTCTGATAGCAGACGTTTACCAGACCATGCGCGGGTCGTTGATGTCTTTTTCATCTCACGGTTGAGATGGCCTCCTAAATCCTTTTATTCGTTTCCAAAATACACCATTATCTAGCCACATCATCACCCATAACTCCTCCCGTAATAATCTCACCTACCATAAACGCATCAGTCTCCTCGTCCTATCTCCATAACTACACCCGACAGCGTCAATCTCGTCGTCGCCCCTGTTCTCACCACCATGAACAGCCTCTGTCCATGCCCGTGAAACTAGCCATGCCGGTGCGCTGTCCCATCGTGTGGTTATGCCTGGCATTAGTTACGACGCGCACGACCAGCGAGCTCGCAGCCCCATCGCCGTCTCGGTCATCTACAATTGCTTCGAGCACCACGGCATCCAGTCCACCGCGGTAGATCTTCGTCTCGGTCACCGGATGTATCTGGCACGCGAGGAACATTGCTGGAGTCGCCCCCCTCATCTGCAGGTACCATCCTCATCTCACCTATGGATTGTGGGAGGTCTTGATATAGTTCTACTCCATTGTGTATCTGCATGACAGAATCATTGTCCTCATCCAACCTCTTGGTCCTGACTATCCTCATCATATAGAAAGTATGTTGATATTGCATCCATACCATGCTTCCTGCTTTTCATGATTCGTACATATAGGATTACAACGTCAGTCCTTACAGTTTACTTCATATTTACCACGCCAAGGCTTCTACACTAGGCCAGTTTGCTTCATACATATCAATCTTGTGCTTCTACATTGTGTTTAGTTTTTCTTTGGCTCTATGCCCTGCATGTACTTGTAGGCTCCATGTTTTTACTTAGTCGACAGCCAAATCATGCTTCCTAAAACGTATATTATGGACAAGCTGCATGTGCCACCCCCTTCCTTATCTTAACACAAAGTTCCTTCCTAGCTCGAGCTCCGCGGTCCCTCCTATCTAGACCGTTGGCTTGCTATGCGATTTGTGCAGGAAAGGAGCGGCACGAGCGCGCAGCGGTTGCATGCAGCGTCATTTGCAGGCGCTGCCGTGCGCAGGTAAACAGTAATCAAACCTAGGTATAGCCCTGTATGCTAGTACTTGTGGGTCCTAGCGCATCTGACTCCCCTCTGTTCTGTCTTATCAGCCGCCCCTCGTCTCCCATCCGCATCTCACCCCGGCGCTGATGGAATCCTCTGCCTCGGTGGTGTCTCCACCTATTTAACTGTTGAAAGAAGCTAGGTCGCTGAGTTTGAGATCCATAGTGTATACGAGGAGATGGAAAGGAAGACAAAAGAGGATGCCAGATTATAACATACCTCTGATCCAGGCAGATGGAGACGGACGTCATTGCGGATGGATCTGGAGGCGCCGCAATCAAAATCTGTTCGGCCGCTGCCGCTATCGCCATGATGGGCTCCTCTGCCTCGTTGCTGTCTCCACCTCTTTTCCTGTTGAAAGAAGCGAGCTCGCTGCTCTCCAGATCCATGGTGCTGCAAGCAGATACAAAAGAGGAGAAAGAGGATGCCAGAGTAAAACAGCTATGCGTTGCCTGATAGAAGGAACGAGATTACACGCGTCGTACTTGCACAGAGGAGTCGTCCAGTCCTGTTGGTTGTCCGTCGTTCAGTGGAACGCATAGCTGTTTGATGGCCTAGTCACGTGGGGCCCTTCACGTCTTGTCTAGTAGCCTACTAGGCCCATCAAATTCGAATCTTTTGCAGCCTCCCGCCAGAGTATTAGGGCTTGATTCCCGTGGCAGAGCTGCTGTTATTCAAACACTAGATGACCCGTTGCGCCAATGGCGCAAAGGCCGAATGTAAGCTAATCGATGTGAGAGTATGCTCTAACATATTATTGTTCAAAAAGAATAGCTTATATACATTGGTTGAATGTGTACAGGATCGATTGGGAAATCTTAATATGAGCTTGTAAGGGTGTGTTTTGTTCAGGAACAAAAGTGTAATGGAATGTCATGGTTCCGTTCCATAGAAATGGAATGGTTCCGTCTCTGTGTTTGGTATAAGAATGTAGTGGAATGGAACGGTTACGTCTCCATGTTTGGTTGGTGGAATGGTATGGAATGAAAATTGTTCAAATTGGTGTTTGCTTTTCTGGTATCATACGCAACATTGATAATATGTTCCTGAGCTTTCTTTTCTAATTCCAAAATAACATTTTCTTTGTCTTTTCATCATCGAGGAAAACAAGTCAGGTGCCTCCACCAAAGTGAAAACATCCCTCGATTCTCCTATCTCGCCTCGCCCGGCATACATGAAGATCACACTGTTCTAGACATTCACATCAGATTATCAGAACCATATCCAGTTTTGAGGATCGTTGCTTACATGGATTAGCCAATTGAACCTTCCTGAATTCTTCTAAGCTCGCCATGGCTGCCGCCTGGAATCAGGCGCCCTTCTTCCCGGCCTTGGCCATGGGCCCGCTGGTGCCACCAGCGTCAGCCGCCACCCTCTTCCAACTACCCGCCGAGCACTGGATGCCACCGCTCGTCTTCCCAGCGTGAGCCCCGCTGCCCACTGCCGCCCGTCTTCTCGGCCGTGAGCCGTGCACCCGCCGCCCGTCAGCCGATTCAGGATGAGGCGAGGGAGAGGACCAGCCGGCGGCGCGGATCTAGGAGAGGACCGGCCGGCGGCTTGGATCAGGAGGGATGGATCGAGGGGGCTTCGTGCAAGTGGAGTACGACGTGCGAGATAGAGAGGGACGAGCGCTGAGCACGGTTCCGCGTGGTCCGCTCGATTTGGAGAAACCGCTCGGTTCCGGATCTCAGCGGAATATTCGCTCGATGGGAACGAGTGGGTTCCGTCCCAGTTACCAACTGAACGCTAGAACGTGGCCGAGGAACGAGTCCGACCCATTATATTCCGGTTGGTTCCTGAAACCAAACACATCCTAAGTGCTGCAGATATGATCACAGGGAATGTTTGATGCAAACATTAGTGTGAAAGCATGGATAAAAGGAAAGGTTGTTTTCTTCGGTCATAGTGTTGTGAAACAATAGTAGAAGAGGAGACCTTCACATATATACAATAAGCGATGGTAAACCGCTCTTGACTATACAGACAACAATAAAATCTAAAGATCGTAAACTACATCATAGACTACTTTTCACCATAGAGGCAGCAAGGGAGGACTAAAGTCTATACATATCTTGCTGGGAGTAGTCCAAAATGGGAAAGATGCTGGTCTGATAGATATGAAACAAAAGGTGGTTGTTGCGGTAACCGATGAAGCACGCTATCCAGGATACATTCAGCAAAGTTTACCAGAAACTGTTGCTGGTTGCTTCAAGGCGCTGCTCAAACTTCATAGCAATGTAGCGTAGCCTTTGCGTCAGTCCTTCGATGCTTGCAAGAGCTGTTTTCATAACTCCGTTGGTGTTGTCCTGACCTTTCAGGTGGCAAGCAGCTGTTGTGTTTTCTATCTGGGTAGAATATGAGTTCATGTACCTGACAGCGTAGTAGCATGTTTTGCGCAGCTTCTTGATTGTCTCATTCGATGAAGTCAACCATTTGACCAGGTGCGTCACTTGATTTTCTAGCCTCTTGACATGGGTGTAGTGGTAGCCTCTCATTTCTTTGCCATATGCATTCTCCATGAATCTAATAGCCTCCATAGCAGCACTGACTTCTGCATCTTCATAGCTATCTAAGATTGCACCTGGTATAGAACTCGGGACAAGTGAACCATCTAGCAATTCCAAAGTAGAAATGAAAGTCACTGTCACACGATTCTTTCCGCCTGGGTATATTTTGTGCTGGTAAGTTGCAGGGGGCAGCTTTAGAGCTTGCAGCATGAGGCCAAAGATGTGAGCATAAGGAATCACTATCAGGTAGTCATTATCCTGTAGGGACAAAGCGAGGGTAAATTTTCTTTCTCACAAAATAATAGCTGAACCAATAGATGAGAAGTGCTAAAAGCTGCTAGCCTAATTAACCTAATAGCGGAACATTAAGCCCTCAATTTAGCAAATAATTGAAGATTTACCGCAACCATATAGATCTAATAGCAGCAGTCTTAACCAATGACAATAAATAAACTATGACTATTTTCTCCCGTAAATAAACTGCAAATAATTAACATAAGCATTAAATCGGTCACCCTAATTAACATAATAGGTTAACACTTATCTCTCTCTAATGAAATAAATAACATCATGCATCACCGCAAGACAGTATAAATTTCACTCAAAATCTAATCAAAACTGCATCTTGTGCCATTTATGACACTTGGATCAACATTTAAGGGAATAACAATAGATCATTGTCAAGTGGGAATGTTTTACTGAATTTCAACTTATATGATAAAATTATTAGGCAAGCTTTGAAAATAAGTTTATAAGCTTTCAGAATCCTATCCGCAAACACATGACAGTTCCCTTGGAGGTATATACTTATTTCTCCATATGTCATTATTTCAAGACAAAGCATGTTATTCACACCCACTTAGAATCATAATTTCCAGTAAACTTTCCATACAGCAATATCAATAAAAAGGCTTCTGTTCTTTACCTTTGATAGAAGAGGCAACTGGCTGAGGCTGCCCTAGCATGAGGTCAAACTGTCGATTGCAGAGCTGAAGCGCTATTGAAAGTAATTACATCACCTGCTCGATGTACAAAATAACCATTATATCATATATCATATTTTACGGTTAAAACTGCAAAAGGAGTAGAGAACGGCAAAAGGGAACTACACAATTTAGTCAACAAACTAAGTTTAGAGGCGCAAATGTATGATGGAGCGCACGAATTCCTTTCGCTGGTCTCCGTGTGAATTACGTAGCCTGACAACTAAATTTCAAATCATGGCATGATGGCAAGCAAGGAAAAGGTGCCAATTCACCACCACTACCAAATTCCTCCACATCCAGCTAACTTTTATGGCTTCATGCCAACATTGGCCAACTCCTTTAACATGTAGTAGAAACAAATGATTTAATTTATATCATACAGTAAAATCTTCCCTCAAGTCTGAAAGTACCACAGACCCTGATGTAAGGAGCAGAATAAATTTAAACCATCAGGCGCATTGTTTCTAAAACCAGGGCCAACCTCTCAAATCTCTATATGGTGTTCTTGTCCCCGAGAAATAGAAAAGCGAGTTATATACAAGGAAAATGTACCAAAAGCAAGGTGAGTTAGTTGTTTCAAACATGCAGTCCTTGCTAAACATTTAGCCGAAAGAAGTAGAATAACTAACCCATCACTAACGCTTAAGTACAGTATCTGATTTTTTTCTGGCCATGCAAACATGTAAATATTTGGCAGATATGTAGACTAAAGTGTCAACTAAAAAACACTGACCGCAATTGGAAGAAACATAATCAGTCTAGAATAAGCATTTGTAGCTAGATAAATTACTTATTTCAAGTTGACTGCTATTTCTTTTAGGAAGCAAATCATGGCAGGAAGTCAACTATAAAATGGCAAGAAGATGATTGTCCAACAGTTTTTCCTCTGGTTGATTTCGGGTAAAACAGAGAGGCCATACCAGCTGCACTTCCTCATTTGTAAATTCCCGACGCTTGTTCTTGTTTTGATTCATTTAGGCTGGCTATCTTCTTGCTGCTTGAACCACAAGTTCTTTTATCTTTCTTGAGACCTCTACATAGATAGAGGAAAATCAAGAAGATGAAAATTCCATTCAAGATCAAAATATCGACCTTCACTATCACCTCCAGCTCATACAAAATTAGCGACATCAAGAGACAACAAATTATAAATCAAATTAAATATTTGCACAATTCAAATATCTGCACAGAAATCTACAAGCAAACAAACAACCCCATGGATCTTTCATTGTACAAAGGCATCTCAATATACACTCAGAGCTTGATAATAGAAACGAGGCATAGTTATTTTAGTCTGCCAAGCATTTTGTGCCTACCGCAATCATGAAGTATACTGTGTAACTAACCTAATCGTTTTCTCATTGTTACCCAAGAAGGAAGAACTACCTAAATAACTGAGAGGAGGGCAGTGAGGAGGATGGCTTGGGTACTGATTCAAACTAACAACCGATAGATCGGGTTTCACATTAACATAAAACAACATCACATTTATCATCAAGTGCTAAGCTATCATCATTCAAATGCATGTAATTTCTGGTTTTACGTGGACATACCGAACGAAGCAATGGGAAAACATAGAGATTAGAATAGCAGTCCATGTAGCAGACAAAGTCAAAATAGCAACAATTTCGATCGCTTCTAGGACTATTAGCAGTGGGCCATGCACTTGCAGGTCCCGTTGCCATTAAAATGGAATCAGGTTACCCCCATGGTAGCACATTTAAAAGGTGCCGAAATCTAAACAGAAATAGAATAGCCAGGAAAACAGATCAAGTTACTCAATGGCCGCACGCACACGCATCAAAAGGTGCGGAAACCTAAACAGAAACATAAACATATATTAACCGAATTGATCAAACCTAGCTATCCGATCCAGGCCAACCAATGGCATCACATATATATCGACCGAAATGCATTGGGCCATTGCAAATCTGAATGGAGGATCAATACACAAGTTTATGATTATGGATAGGTTCGCGTTGTTTAGAGATGCGGGTTGCAGGCTATATCCATGCCAAGACAGTACCTTGTATGTATAGGACTGAAGGATAATATTTTGAAGAATCTGAATCTAACTTCCATTTAACAGAAATTATAGCATCTATACTGTGTAGAGGGTTCAGATATATATTTGTTCACCAAGCTTCTTTATTATGTCCATCTCTTTTTCTAGTTGCAATATAACACAAGGAGGCATTGTTAGTCCGAAACCAGACTGTACGCGAATTTGGGCGCATTAATTTCACAAGCCAGGGAAATAATGTACTTCCCAAGACATACCATAGCTTATTCCTCTTATTTCTTTCTCAGACATGCACACATCAAATTAGAGGAATTTTAGGGAAATAAATGAAAGCTTGATGCGGGACAGGAATGGGCAAGCATATGGGAAACGAGCACTTGCAAGCATATTCTTACTTTATGAGCACCGCTAACAAGCCCTGGAGGCTCGGGGTGACATGAGGCGCCGCATCTGGTCGATCACAATGACCATCTGAATGTCGAACACCATTTCAGCTTCCTCTGCTCTAACCCAGTGGTCTGGCAGCATCGGATGCCACCAAAGCTGATCCCTGCATACCAGGACACCAAAATTATAATATGAAAGATAGCATAGGAAGAGCAAAAAAATTTGTTTAGTCATCCCACAAAGCTACTAAATTCCTTGGCTCAGTTAAGGTGCTTTTCAACACCATCACGGAACCGGGAGTAAACTGCGCACATCTCAGCAGCTGCCACACACTGGTGCCAGACACGCGACAACAGCGGCGAGGAGGCCGGCGGCATACTCGGACGTTCAAAGCTGTTCAAAGCTCCTCAGGTTGTCTATCTATCTCAAATTCCTCTCTCTTTTACCAAAAGTTAGACACGGTCGAAAACTCAAAGAAACAAAATTCTTCTGGTTGTGTATCTCTCAGATTCCTCTCTATTTTCTTTAAAATTAGATGCGGTGGAGACGGAAAAGAAATTAACTTTGTGCACTATTTATACACACTGGGAGGAGAAAATATATGGAAGAAGTAAAACCAATTAGAGTAGTATCTAGGTTTATAAATATACAAAATTGTCGAGCATGAATTTCCCTTTTACACTTCGTCTAGCAGATTAAGTATATAACAAATCAAACAGTAAATATGTGAGCTCAATGTCGCTTGTTGGCAAGTAAACAGAAGGCAACCAAAACTGAAGATATACATGTTCTAGACAGGACAATGGTTGCTTCTGTTTGTTGCTGGCCCTCTTCTGTCCAAGGCTACCAATCGTATGGTCAGCAACTAAAACAACCATGAATTAAGAAATTAATTAACTGTAATTAACAAAAATAGACTTCACATGTGAATCCAAAATGGCAATGAACACGAACCCTAACGGTGCATCACCAGAAAATAATGTTAGGAAGGATGGACGTTTCGGGAGTTACCGGTCTGGCGCCTTAGGAGGAGGCTACCTTCCGGAGTCCGTCCTCTTGGTGATGAAGCTGACGCCGATGAAGCTGAGAATGAAATTCTGTCCAACATAGTACAACCTCCTTTAATATTTTTATAGGATTCGATATAGAAGAGGAATTCAGACAAATTATATGTGTATAAGCATCTACAGAAACATATCTACAACTATCATGTTGAAAGTTTATTTTAATTCAACCTCTAACAGGCCGTAAACTGGCAAATGAAAAAACTGCGCTCAGGATAATAACTTCCTGGACAGCACATTAAATTGATGGCTGCTCTGAAACTGCCTGGCCAAAAAGCACAAACAAATACTCTTTGGAAAGCTTGAGACCTACACTACAACTTATATTTGGAGACTTGAAATTATGGACTGATCAGCCCAGAATTGGCCCAAACATCACTATCCAAAAACACCAATTCCTCTAACTGAACCAAACTATTCCTCTAATTATGTACAGCAGGGGCAGCAGTGCTAAATGCTTTCTTCTCTACAGATTCTTATAGCAACATAGAAATAAGTGCCTTTCATTGAGCTTTTCAATTCAGCACACATGAGCAATTAACTTTCAAAATCCTAGAATAATAGAGGCATAGGTAAGAAACACCAACCTGCAATAGATGTTGCATAGAGAACTTTTCAGTTCAGCACACATGAGTATTTAACTTGCAAAATCCTAGAATAATACATGCATAGGTAGCTGCAGTGAGAAGGAGAGGAGCACCAACCTGCAATGATGTTGGATAGAGAAAATAAACTCTCAGCAGGAGCATATCCGCAAGCCAAACGGGAATAACTAAAAGTAGCAATGTGTGAAACATAACAGAGAAAGTCCAATCACTAAGTTTCATAAGAACACCGACGACAAAGGAATATTGTGAGAGATTGATCTTGGCTTACCTTCTGCCAAGGACGACGTCGACGGCACCGTCGACGACCGCTTCGCCAGCAGTGCACCAGCACCGCGCCTGCTTCAGCAGCTGCTCCTCTCATCCCCGGCGGCGCCACAAAGAGAAAAAATGAAAAAGAGAAATCAGGAGAAGAAGCAGAGCAACGAAGAGGAGAAGAGGCAGCAATGGTGAAATAATGAAACGGGAGATGTGGAGATGCAGCCCGCACAGGAGCATGGTGGCTAGTTTTACCTCATACTCTTATCCCTTGGTCAGGCAGCGCTCGATCCAGAAGCACGGCACGCAGCGGCAACGGAGTTCTTCACCAATCCTCGCCTCCCTCTCTCTCCTGCAGATCGAATCCAGCACCGCCGCCGTCGCCGGCCAGCTCATGGAGTCCAGCCACCGCCGCCCCAGATGTTGGTTGCTGCTCCTCTCCTTTCCCCTCCTCCTCTGCCGTCGCCCCAGATGCCGAGTCCCGATCGAGGCCGCACTCCTCGGCTCGAGGTCCTCAGGCTGAGGCCGGATCAAGGCCATGCTCGTCGAGGCCGGCCAGGCGAGGGAGCCCGTCCCGCGCGAACCTAGAGCTGGCGGTGGAGACGGGTTCGCCCTCGAAGCGCTTGGCCACGGAAGCCTGCGCCCGAGCGATGGGAAGGCCAGGAGGAGGAAGAGGCGAGGCGGTGGAGGAGTAGCAGTCGGCGGCGGGGCTCCTAGGGCGCAGGAGGAGGAGGTGGGAGGGAGTGGCGGCGGACGAAGGAGGGAGGAGCGAGGGGCGCGGACGAGGGAGGGAGGAGCGAGGGGCGCGGGGCTGTGGATTGGGGCTAGGGTTCGATGCGGTGCGGTGTTTTTTTCCTTCGCGTGGTGTGCTGCATCCCCACGCGCGGCGTGGTGCGGTGGTCTTTTTTCCCTCGCGTGGTACCGTGCGCTCGAGGCCTTCGTTGTGACTACCACTCTAGGAGGCTTTATATGTTAGATGTGAACGTATATGAGGAAAAAGATTCTCTATTGCATGGTCCTGATAGAGAGTACCGTGGAGCTCAAGCTACACAAATCTACTCTCCTATCTTAATTTGAACGATTGTGCAGAGATCTTTTGTATCTCCCTGTTATATAATATGCTTCGACTATGTAGAAGTCATATTGAGATTGCAAGAATACGATGCATCCAATTTTCATGCTTCATTTGTCTCATACATGTGTTTATTCATAATGCACAGTCAGGTTCATACACACGATAGTTATGCTTCTTCTCTATGTGCGGTTTGGTTTGTTACTTCACACTTATGCTTCTACATTATGTGCAGTTGGCTTCATTTTCATGCTTCGTATTGTTTCATAGACGTCATGCTTGTATCCAAATCAAACTACTCATGCTTCCTAAATTTTGACAGGGCTAACTTGAGATGATGATCGTGCTTTACCGTCTGTGTGCATGCCACGATCATCGATGTTGGTCATGGAGTCCAACGTGAGATCAAGCATCTCAATGACCAATGTTTTGTCATCATTTGGAAGCAACCTAGCAAGCCACACAATCGGTTCTCTAATTAAGGTCAAGGGTGTCGTCCCCTCGATGGTGTGGTCCTCGCTGCTCCTCACCGGATTCTCGTGGCTCGTGATGTCAATACTCACAGATTTGTGAAACAAAAGGAAGTCATCGAGGCTTGGTCGGAAGCGGTGGATGGAGCAGAGGACTATGAATTATGTAGCATGGTTTGTAGTGTTGTAAGCATGATTTTCATATGATGAAAGCAATTTGAGCACATTTGTATTCCTTGGAATCAGATTCCTAATATGCTTAAAGCATGTGTTATGACTTATGCGTACATGTGATAATAGTTCTTTTTTATAGAAAGGAGATTGTATTTGGGTAGAGCAATCCTCTAGTTGGTTGATTCAGATTTTGTGTACAGTAGAAATATTGTCCGAAACATAAGTTCCATTTTGGAAGCATATTTGGGTAGAGCAATCCCCTTTTGGAAGCAAATTTTCCATTCGGTGTACAGATATGATAGTAATTTTGGGACGGAAGTAGTAGTTGTTATACTTTCTACTCGTAATATGTTTCAACTGCCTATTAATATTGCATCCAATATTGCTCTTGTTTGCTTCCTGCGAACAAGAATGATACATTGTACATTGTACTGAATATAGTTTTTCGTACAACATTAGTGCATTATAAGCAGGAATGGCATGTGAGCAAGCATGTGACCTTTTTATTCTACCGAAGCATCAAAAATCTTTATTAAACATGTGAGGAAGCATGTGCCATCTGTGATCCTTTGGTACTGAAGCATCGAATGACAAAGTAGGCGAGCATTATACGTACGTTATGCATGAAGCAACTAAGTGCCACATATAATTTGTTAATATCCATGGTAATATCGTTGACACTGGAAAATGTTTCAAACAAGTTTGCATTATATTTCCATGAAACAACAAAAATATTTCCATGGATCAGAAAAAGTTTGCATTATTTGAGATCCGATATGATGCTTCCATGATGTGTGAGAAATGTTGCATAAATCTACCTACCATGTTTTGTTCGAATGGGGGAAATGCTTTCGTCAAAACAGATACAAACCAGGGATCAGTTCCCTAAAAATTTGGAAAATTTTATTATTCTATCATACATGCTATAAACAGATCGAAGCATATTCTGGCATACTCTGGACACTAACTAGATCGAAGCAATTGGCAGTTGGCGTGGAAGCAAAATTATACAGAGACCAAAGCAAATAATTTCTAACGGAAATATTAACGCCCACACGTGTGGGCGTTTGCATTTCGCCCACATGCGTGGATCCGCGTCCGTTTGTGAGCGCACGAATCTTGGCATGTTTCTAGTGCCACGTAAGACTGGCCTGATGTGTGGGCGTTCAGCCGGTCGCCCACACGGCCGTTTCACCACACAGGAGGGGCTGGTGTGTGGGCGTTCAGCAGTTCACCCACACGCCACTTTGCACGCACACACAAGGGCTAGTGTGTGGGCATTTGCCATCTTGCCCACACGTCCGTCTCCTCTCCCACACCCAAGCTGCTAGTTGCCATGTGTTTTGCAGTGCACATGGCAACTGCCCCTAGTGTGCTTTTATAAGCAGGTGGCAACTCTCTTTTTTACCCGAGTTTGCCATGTGTTTTGCAGGGTACACGACAACTGCCTAATGTGCACGTAAGCAGATGGCAACTCTCTTTTACCAAGTTGCCATATGTTTTTGCATGGTATATGGCAACTGTCCTAACGTGCATGTACATGGCAACTGCCCTAATGTGCACGTAAGCAGATGGCAACTCTTCCTTTTTACATGGCAACTGCCCTAGCATGCTTGTGAGCACATGGCAACTCTCTCAACTGCCTAGTGTTAGTATGTGGCAACTCCTAAAGTTATGAAATCATGGCAACTACATTAGATCAGACCATACATGGCAACTGCAGTTGAGCAACCATGGCAACTGCAGTTGTCCGACATGGCAACCGTAGTTCAGCGACATGGCAACTGCAGTTAAACAAACATGGACGAGGGTCTGGACCATGGCAACTGCGGACGCGCGGTGACCGTCACGCGTGGCATGCGGGACCAGCAGGTACGAGGCCTGACATACGGGTGTGTGGGTGTTATCAACTTCGCCCACACGCACGCGTGCGAGATGGGTCGGGAGGGAAAAAAGAGGCATGTGGGCGCTAGTTGTTTTGCCCACACGTAGGTGTGTGGGCTGTTTCTCTTATACACCACACAAAATGTGTGGGCGGACTCCCTAACGCCCACACGTGTGGAACTTATCGGCCTCCATTTCTAATTCAGAAGATCATATCTAGTACTACAAGGCAACTAAAGTTTCACCGGAAATAAGGTTCCTCGCGGTTGGAAACTAGTCTTTTTATAGAAGCAAATTGCATGCATGGAAGCACATAGTATGGCGCCTAATTAATGCCAATTAATATGATATCCGTGATTAGTAATACTAGTAGGAAACAAATTAATCATAGTTATTGCAAAATCCGCATGCAACTAAACTAACGGATGCACTTTTCAAGGAAGCAATCCAACTAATCACGCGTGGGGCTATACTACCAGATCTGGTGGCCATCATCCGACGGTCCATGACTAGTCTGATACTTGGCAAAGGATCAGTAGTCTGATCCCTAGTGGTCTCCTTTAACATATGCATCTAGCGTGGAAGGCTAGCAGATGCCATGAACTCTACCTCCAAGCTGTAACAGCCTCCGGACTGCACGTCGGCTTTGACGTCCAATATCGTCACAGAAGATTGATGATCAGCTCCAGATCTTCGAGTTAACCAACTTGGTTGTATTTGCTCTTCATTTCTAAGGTTTGCTTGATATGAGTTCACCAACTTTGCTCGTAGGGTCTGCAGTTCGGTCTCCACTTGTTTCATGGTGGGTCTTTCTTCACCACACAGTCTTAAGCATCGCTCTGCAAGAGAGGCGACACCGTTGATCTCTTCCTCGGTTGCCTCCTCCAGGACCTGAGAATTAACAATACCTGTGATTCTCCCCTCATTGAACTCCTGGAGAAAATAATTTGACAAATTCTTAATTGTGCCTGATTCACTTGTAAAAACAGGCTTCTTTCTGAGAAGCAACTCCACTAGTACCATACCAAAACTGTACATGTCGCTCTTCCCGTTCAACTGCCTGGTATGGAAATACTCTGGATCTAAGTACCCAAATGTACCTTGCACATTCATGACAATGTGTGTTTGATTGATCGGAACCAATCTGGATGCGCCAAAATCGGAAACTTTAGCTGTGTAGTTTCCCATCCAAGAGTATATTGGAGCACTTCACGTCACGATGGAAGATTGATATTGAAGCTGAAGAGTGGAGATAAGACAGAGCACCTGCTGTTTACAGGGCAATCCTTAAGTAATCACCCCAAGACAAAGAAAGATCATTACTTACATCTGCATGAAGAACTTCAGACAGTGAGCCACTGGATACATAATCATAAACCAGCAGTGGAACCTCGGTTTTGAGACAACATACAAATTGCTTCACAATATTTCTGTGATTTATCTCAGAGAGGACTGCGACCTCATTAATGAACTGACTGATCTCACACTCCTCAATGAACTTAGACTTTTTTATTGCAACAACACGCTGATCGGATAATATGCCTTTGTAAACCATGCCATGACCCCCACGGCCAATGATACGTGTAGGATCAGAGTTATTGGTTGCCTTCTCCAGCTCTTCTAACGAGAAAATCTTTGTATTCTCGTTTGCACTTTTATCAGATGATATCAATCTTTCTAGGAGAAAACCTTGGTTCTTCCGGAAATAGTTCTTGCATAGTCGCTTTTGAACATTTATTTTCCATCTACGAGTGAGAAGCACTACACTGAAGCTCAAAAGTAGAACACCAAAACCACATGGCAGCCCAATAATTACACCTGCAGGCATTAAGCTATTTTAAGTTTCTGTTCTATCTATAAAAAATGTAACAATTATAGTCTTACATAAGAGCAGAGACTGTTGTCTCTTAGTGCACTGCATTTTTAATGGATCATACTCAGTCTTGTGAGGACATTCTGTACAACTAAAGCTTCCGTTGGTATTATGGCAGGTCCCTTTACAATTGCCCGGTTCAAGGCATTCATTAATATCCGAAATTAACAAAATATGGATAAGATGCATAGAAAAATCTACAACACAGAAATCAGAAGATTATACTTCATTTAGTTAACATGAAACAATATCTAAGTACGTGAAGCCTACATGAAGGATAAAACAAACTACAAGTAGCAACTGTTTAACGTAACCAGCATAGACTCTATCAACAGAATTGAAGTCTTTAACACTTAGTTTCACACACTTGCTGTTGGTACTCACGCAAGCATATCCAGACCTATTCTGTTGGGCCTGTGAAAAACTTAGATTAGCACTAACCCATTGCACAGAGGAGAATGACCCAGAACAGGAAAAAAGATTAAACTTTCAGATATGATATATCTCCCTAGTAGGTCAGAACGGGTGGCGTTAACGGTCCCTTCGTCAATACTTATGTCAATGAGAGGGTTTTTTCCTCGGACCGAAATTCCAGTTACCGACAAGAAACCAGAAATTTCAGTGATCTCCAAAATAAATCCGGAATTCCCGAGATTTTCCGAAAACCGGCTTTTCCGCCCACTCCCCCCCCCCAAAAAAAACCTTAGTCAATGATGACATGTTTCTCCTCCCCCATGAGGGCAGCTGATAATGTCATATTTGTGCAGTTCAGGAACTTTTTCCGTGCAAAGAACAGAAATTGCACACTAGTGTTACCACACCAACGGGTACAATCAGCCCCTCCTAGGATTTAACTTATACCCTAGTTTGATCAGTGATAGGTTAGCATGTATCAATGCCCAAAATACCTAATAACTGTGCGTTTGGTCGCTAGATCAGGAAAAGAGAAGTCACCTGAGCAACCATCTTAGTGTAGGGATTGCCTTCATAGTAAGCCCTGCACTCGCAGCTGTAGCCATGGTTTCCGTCGATGCACTCGGCATGCTCGCTGATACAAGCATAGTTTGTCCTGTTTTTCTCGGCAGCAATGCAGTTGGATTGGCCAACTATCTGCCACGATAGCGTGAAGTTAGTTAGCACATCACTAGTCGTGCTGATTCTATCCCACAGTTGGGAGGTCTTGTTAGCAATAGCAAAGTCGTCCAGATGTACACGACAACATCCAAAGCCATTACAGTCGTGCATAGCTTCCATCTCAGTGATTTCTGGATCTGGGCACACCATGGCACAGATTGACTGGGTGGCATACTCTTTGACAGAGTACACATCCAGGTCGCAGCCGGTGATCTTTAGAGCAATGTCATGAAGATGGAAGGACCTCCCCGGCGGCTTAAAAGACAAGTTGTAGACACTGACACCAGATTTCATGGCGATGGTATGCGCCCAGTTCCCCTCAGGGCTATGCTGGCCTGTTACAACTCGGGATGCCAGAGTTGTTGGGGGCTGGTACGGTCTGCATACGACTAGAAACCCAATCTCTAGTTAGGCCAGAATGCAGGCCCGTACGATCCAGTAGGCCCCACAGGGCGGAAGACTTGCAATAGGCCCACAAAGGCCTGCTTAGAGAGGAGCTCGACACGGTAGTCGCGGCGGGGCTTATAAACCGGTGCGAGCTCCTCTCAACTAGCAAGGTGGGACTAAACATTGTGCACTGCGGGTGGCAGCGCACCACCTTTAGTACCGGTTGGTGGCTCCAACCGGTACTAAAGACCCCCCCCCTTTAGTACCGGTTGGAGCCACCAACCCGTACTAAAGGAAACCACCTCTTTAGTACCGGTTCGTGGCACGAACCGGTACTAAAGGTTCGCCACGAACCGGTACTAATGAGCGCCGCCCGCCTGGCCATTGGAACCGGCACTAATGGTCACATTTGTGCCGGTTCAATTACAAACCGGGACTAATGAGTTTCATATTAGACCCTTTTTCTACTAGTGAAGATGCCCATCATCGATCTACAGTTCTACACTACACCTTGCACTAGAGAAATTTAGGTCAGGCAGGAGTGGCCTCTCTTGTAGTTGTAGGTACCACTTTCATGACTGCCTTCCTTATTTCATATATATACCAATGGTTACGAACATACAGTTGACCCAAGGATGACTGGAACAGGATTCGTGTGGATGTGTGCTCAATATACAATGTGAAGAAGATGACCATGACCTCATACTCCATGCCGCAGAAAGACCTCAGTAAGTCAGTCCAGGGCCAATCTCTGTCTATTCCTAACAAAACCACGTTACACATTTCCCGTGCGGATTTTCTGGGTTTCCAAAGGTCGTTTCCTCTGCACAAAGAGAGGAAACAAATGAACATGCAAACTTGCATCATGTAAATGGCGAACCTCACAAAAAACTCAACTGGTTGGGATTTGGGAATGGCATCTTCAGTCTCCAACTCCACGGATAGCTTGCAACCGAGCTATGTGAATCCATCACCAAGAGCACGGCAGCAGTAAAAATTCAGAACATACAGTAGTTATACCTATCGCCAAGGGTTCATGTGGATGTGGTGTGTGCTTTGGTGACATGTGAGAGCAGATGATGACCCTCGTACATCCCCATGTGGATGTGGCAGTGGTTGTTAGCATCAAGCCATGCCCCGTGATGGTGGCGACCGGTGTCAGTGCACGGTCGAGTCCATGGCGGGTGTTTGCGCGTGTGTGTACGTGTGTGTCTAGTCCAGGTCGGTACGCCGGTGTTTGGCCGAGGCGTGCTCGAGTTAGGAGTCGTATGGATAGTTGGCTCAGGTCGTTAGCGAGACTCACGGGATAGGATTGGCGATCTGTCGGAGTGCAGCAGCGTGGGCGCGTAGGAGCGCGTCCTGTGCGCAGCAGCACATGTGGATCGTGGCCGGGTGATCCGGAGGAGTTGGGTACGGGGTAGTGCATGCATCCGTATAAACTCCATTCCCTTGTACTGCTTGTAGTGAGAGTCAGCTATGTAGTCATTAAAAAGATAAGGAAGATTAGGGCGTGCGTGCGCCCACGACGGCCTTCGTGCGCCGGCCCGTAATTTCTTGTGTCTTCTTCTACCTCTAGCCAAGAGTGAGAGAGGGCTGCGGTTCCAACAGTGGTGTACTTGATACAATGCATGTGAAAGAGATGATCATGACCGTGACCTTGTACGCCGTGCCGCAGGAAGACCTCAGCAAGTCACTCCATTAAAGAGGCCGGTATAAAATATGTTCCTGATACACCACGTACGGAGGAAACCAAATGTGAGAGGAACCAAATGAGCTCGCAAAAATTACAGCATGAAAATGGGGGGAACCACACAAGAAACTCACCAGCAGTAGGTAGGACAGGGCATCACGAGAACGTGGGATCGTTCCATTCAACCTGTTGTGATTGTTATCCTGCTCGTCAACAACGGAGGCCGGCCAGCAATCTTCAGTCCCCACCTAGTGGGGCAAAATTTCGTGTTTTGACCCTTTTTGCAAACAAAATCGGAATCTGATCCCGGTTCAAAAAAATTCGGGATCTGACCCTTTTGCCTACCGCCGGGCTACACGGCGGTAGGCCTGTGCATGCTACCGCCAAAGGGATCGGCGGTAGCCCACTTATCCATGTTAGCCCCAAGTAAACGGAACCGTCTCCTGCCGTCCACCCTACCGCCAGAGCCCACGGCGGTAGGCTCTGTAATCCCACCGCTGTAGGCTCTGGCGGTAGGAGCTGAAACCTTATAAACCCGCGCGGCCGGCTCGTGGGGCCCATCCACGAACCCGCCCCCATCTTCTTCCCCTAGCCGCGGGGCGGCGCAAGAACAGAGAGCACAAGCTCTCTCTCATCCCCTCCACTCCCCCCTCCGATCTCCTTCGTTTGGGCACCATTTTTGCGGATCGAGATGGCTCCAAAACGGGAAAAGTAAGCTCTCTCAATCCCTCCAATTAGTTCTACTCGAAACGCTTTCAATTTGATGCATTATTTGGTGCAAACAAATCTATCTTTTTACTTTGTTTTTATCCTAGGATTGCTTAGGTTGATTATATATGATGTATATAGTTGAATATAAACTCTAATAACTAGTTGTGGAGATTATGTGTAGTTTTGATATGAACCCTAGTTCATCACGAAGGTAGTTGGAGATTAACATTATTTTTGAACAAGTGGTGATGTGATTGATGTTGGAGGGATTGTAAGTAGTTGCTTACATGTGATTGAAATATGTATATGCATTTTTTTGAACAAATGGTCATATGATGGATTTTGATGAATGATGTATATGCAATTTTCTAATTGTTTCAATATACGATAAATGATGAATGTTGGTGAATAATTTATTTACATTGATCATTTATATTGGTTGAATATATGATAAATGATGAATGTTGGTTGAATATGATTCATTTATATTTGGACTTGATATGTTCATGTTTGTTCAAAATGATACAAGTTGGTTGAAAATGACATCATTTCTAATTGTTTAATTGTTACAGGCGGCCACCCCTTGCGCCAGAAATCGGCGTGAAGTACACGATGCTTGATCATGCTTTCGACAACGGTCACCGCGCCTGTTTTATGGAGAACGGAGTGGTAATGTCTATCATCAATTTGATGTATTGTTTATTATGACAAAATTAGTTACTAACAATTCCGTTTACATTCTAACAGATGCTCCCCCATTGCGGATGAGGGGCCACACGAAGGAACAAGAAAAGTAAGGACTCCAGTCCAGAGGATGTTGATGTGGTTGATTTTTTCTTGTGGCGTTGCTGCCGCAGAGTGACCTCTCAAGTCAGTCAATGCCTGACTTCTTGTGCAGGATATTCTAGCCCATCGAAGCGGGTGTTTGACAAGTCTTTGACAGCCGGCTCATTTATTCCCAGAATAAATCGCATTGCATTATTGCCTGGCTTGTGGTTCATGCTGCAGAGATAGACAGTGAATGCCATCGACAGTGAGACCCGGCTGCCAATCTTCAGTGCCACCTAGTGAAGATAAGCTAACTGATCGCTTCCAACCGAGATAAGCTGCAACGGAGGGCAGACTAGTAAAGTGAATATTGTGCACAGAGTAAATCAACCATGCCCTATGCCAAGGAGTTCCTGACGAGCCAAGGAGTTCTTTTTTTTGGAAAAGGAGGAAGACCCCCGGCCTCTGCATCTGGACGATGCGTGCAGCCACTTTATTAATTATTCATAAAAAATCTTACAAAAAAATACAACAGTAAGTCTAAAGCCACCGTCTAGACAACATTTGCCGCTGCTTCCTATCCAATTGATGAAGGGATGCTGATAGTTCGGGTCTAATACTACAGACCTCGCAGCCAGTGGTGGAGCTAGCCCGTCCATGGAGCCGGGGCAAAATACAAAGGGGTGTGCTCCATAGGCATTTGCCCACAAAGACTGGTGATTAATTCTCAGTCCCTTAGTGTAATTTAATGGAAGTATTTGGGCAGAGCCCGGGCAGCTGCCCAGGGTCGCTGGGAGGGTGGCTCCGCCACTGCTCACAGCCAAGGCTAACATCTAAGACCTGAGGCCCCAACCTAGCCACTTGCCGGGTCTGGGGCACACATCGGTCCGGTGCGCTCTCAGAGGCCGCCGCCGCCAACTGCCACCGCTCCATCTTCAGAGTTGTACTGAGCATCAACCTTGCTCGGTCTAGCTGTCGTCGATGCCACCATGGTGCCCAACGGCAACACCTCCCTACGCGCAAACAGCTAAGCACGTCGCGGTTGCCACCGATACACCTCAGCACCATGCTGCCAAGTATCACCAGCCAACACAGCTTGAAGTCTTTGGAAGATCGGTCGTGCGTAGCACCTGCCAACCAGGCCTGATAAAGCGTAGCACCTGTCGGTCAGGCATAACTACATCTCCACCGAAGCTCCATGCAAGGCGAAGCCGCTCCACCTCCTGCCTCTGACTTCCAGTGCTGCTCCACAAACGATGCTCTCAAGAGAGAAACGACACCGCAGTGCCGCCATAGTCCAATCTGGAACACCAGATCCTAGGGTTTCCCCCGGAGCAGCATGAGTGAGTCGACAGTAGTTACACGACGATGTGTTCATCAAGGTAACGGCGTAGAATGCCGCCATCGCCTGCCGTCGGCTCGGTTTTCACCGGCAACCATGTCTCCCCAACTCGCAGCCGGGACTAGATGATGGATCTCGAGATCTGATCACCAAGCCTCTAGCCGGCCACCTCCGACGAAGAAGATGACCACCACCGCTGGCTACACCGGCCAGAACAGATCTGCCAGAGGTGCCACCGAGCAGTCCACCAGGCCCTCGACGCCGTCGCCGATCTAAAGCCAGATGACGTGCCGCCGAAGACCGCAATGCGCCGCCGCCCGATCTAGGCCAGCAGCCGCCCGTGGCCCAAGGCAGGGCCGACCACCGCCGTCATCGTTAAACCATCGCCGCCGCTTCTCGATTGGCCGCACCTCCACGCACGTTGGGGCCCCGCCACCCCTGAGACGTGGGAGGGAGGAAGGGCCGCCACCACTGTCGGCCTCCGGGCGTAGGCCGGTGGCGGCGGGAGGTAGGAAGGAAGATGAGTTAGGCTCCGACGGCAGTTAGGGTTGGGGTGCGACCTGAGTCGCCCGAGTGGGGGGCGACGCGGGGGTGTTTCTCCTACCGAGCCAAGGAGTTCTTGGCGAGCTTAAACAACAATGGTAGCGACGTGTACTACAAGGAAGACGGAATCATCGACAATGACGTGCAGGGGATCACGTCGGTAGGGTACTACGTGTTGAGTGGTGCTCAACCTTGTCCTCCAGATCTTTAGCCAAGTTTCTCAGATCGCGCTTCTCCTATTTTGGCATCCCGTGATCTTTTGTTTTATTTTCCACTGATCATGTTATGACAAGCGGCCAACGGTTTTAGGTTATCACGTCACGCAACTCTGAAAAAAAGAGAACACGTTATCTATCTCATACGGGTTTGATCTTCTGTAATTTTTTCCACAACATGCCTCATAAACATCTTGACACAACGCGCATGCCTGTAACTAAGTCACTCCACATGTGAAGGTAATCATATTAATCAGTTTTCATAAACAAGCGCGGCTCCAACCAATAAACTCGTACAATTATCTTGAAATAAATGGACTTACAATACCAATCTTTGTCACATTGTTTTCCCCTTGAATACAAGCGCATGCGGAGCTTACAAAGGTGGAAACATAATCATGCATTATTGCATCAGTTTACAAAAGTAAAACCAAATCATCCATTATTATGGGCTTAACATAGGGAAACACTACTAGCAGCCGTCTGATAGCAGACGTTTACCAGACCATGCGCGGGTCGTTGATGTCTTTTTCATCTCACGGTTGAGATGGCCTCCTAAATCCTTTTATTCGTTTCCAAAATACACCATTATCTAGCCACATCATCACCCATAACTCCTCCCGTAATAATCTCACCTACCATAAACGCATCAGTCTCCTCGTCCTATCTCCATAACTACACCCGACAGCGTCAATCTCGTCGTCGCCCCTGTTCTCACCACCATGAACAGCCTCTGTCCATGCCCGTGAAACTAGCCATGCCGGTGCGCTGTCCCATCGTGTGGTTATGCCTGGCATTAGTTACGACGCGCACGACCAGCGAGCTCGCAGCCCCATCGCCGTCTCGGTCATCTACAATTGCTTCGAGCACCACGGCATCCAGTCCACCGCGGTAGATCTTCGTCTCGGTCACCGGATGTATCTGGCACGCGAGGAACATTGCTGGAGTCGCCCCCCTCATCTGCAGGTACCATCCTCATCTCACCTATGGATTGTGGGAGGTCTTGATATAGTTCTACTCCATTGTGTATCTGCATGACAGAATCATTGTCCTCATCCAACCTCTTGGTCCTGACTATCCTCATCATATAGAAAGTATGTTGATATTGCATCCATACCATGCTTCCTGCTTTTCATGATTCGTACATATAGGATTACAACGTCAGTCCTTACAGTTTACTTCATATTTACCACGCCAAGGCTTCTACACTAGGCCAGTTTGCTTCATACATATCAATCTTGTGCTTCTACATTGTGTTTAGTTTTTCTTTGGCTCTATGCCCTGCATGTACTTGTAGGCTCCATGTTTTTTACTTAGTCGACAGCCAAATCATGCTTCCTAAAACGTATATTATGGACAAGCTGCATGTGCCACCCCCTTCCTTATCTTAACACAAAGTTCCTTCCTAGCTCGAGCTCCGCGGTCCCTCCTATCTAGACCGTTGGCTTGCTATGCGATTTGTGCAGGAAAGGAGCGGCACGAGCGCGCAGCGGTTGCATGCAGCGTCATTTGCAGGCGCTGCCGTGCGCAGGTAAACAGTAATCAAACCTAGGTATAGCCCTGTATGCTAGTACTTGTGGGTCCTAGCGCATCTGACTCCCCTCTGTTCTGTCTTATCAGCCGCCCCTCGTCTCCCATCCGCATCTCACCCCGGCGCTGATGGAATCCTCTGCCTCGGTGGTGTCTCCACCTATTTAACTGTTGAAAGAAGCTAGGTCGCTGAGTTTGAGATCCATAGTGTATACGAGGAGATGGAAAGGAAGACAAAAGAGGATGCCAGATTATAACATACCTCTGATCCAGGCAGATGGAGACGGACGTCATTGCGGATGGATCTGGAGGCGCCGCAATCAAAATCTGTTCGGCCGCTGCCGCTATCGCCATGATGGGCTCCTCTGCCTCGTTGGTGTCTCCACCTCTTTTCCTGTTGAAAGAAGCGAGCTCGCTGCTCTCCAGATCCATGGTGCTGCAAGCAGATACAAAAGAGGAGAAAGAGGATGCCAGAGTAAAACAGCTATGCGTTGCCTGATAGAAGGAACGAGATTACACGCGTCGTACTTGCACAGAGGAGTCGTCCAGATCTGTTGGTTGTCCGTCGTTCAGTGGAACGCATAGCTGTTTGATGGGCCTAGTCACGTGGGGCCCTTCACGTCTTGTCTAGTAGCCTACTAGGCCCATCAAATTCGAACCTTTTGCAGCCTCCCGCCAGAGTATTAGGGCTTGATTCCCGTGGCAGAGCTGCTGTTATTCAAACACTAGATGACCCGTTGCACCAATGGCGCAAAGGCCGAATGTAAGCTAATCGATGTGAGAGTATGCTCTAGCATATTATTGTTCAAAAAGAATAGCTTATATACATTGGTTGAATGTGTACAGGATCGATTGGGAAATCTTAATATGAGCTTGTAAGGGTGTGTTTGGTTCAGGAACAAAGTGTAATGGAATGTCATGGTTCCGTTCCATAGAAATGGAATGGTTCCGTCTCTGTGTTTGGTATAAGAATGTAGTGGAATGGAACGGTTACGTCTCCATGTTTGGTTGGTGGAATGGTATGGAATGAAAATTGTTCAAATTGGTGTTTGCTTTTCTGGTATCATACGCAACATTGATAATATGTTCCTGAGCTTTCTTTTCTAATTCCAAAATAACATTTTCTTTGTCTTTTCATCATCGAGGAAAACAAGTCAGGTGCCTCCACCAAAGTGAAAACATCCCTCGATTCTCCTATCTCGCCTCGCCCGGCATACATGAAGATCACACTGTTCTAGACATTCACATCAGATTATCAGAACCATATCCAGTTTTGAGGATCGTTGCTTACATGGATTAGCCAATTGAACCTTCCTGAATTCTTCTAAGCTCGCCATGGCTGCCGCCTGGAATCAGGCGCCCTTCTTCCCGGCCTTGGCCATGGGCCCGCTGGTGCCACCAGCGTCAGCCGCCACCCTCTCCAACTACCCGCCGAGCACTGGATGCCACCGCTCGTCTTCCCAGCGTGAGCCCCGCTGCCCACTGCCGCCCGTCTTCTCGGCCGTGAGCCGTGCACCCGCCGCCCGTCAGCCGATTCAGGATGAGGCGAGGGAGAGGACCGGCCGGCGGCGCGGATCTAGGAGAGGACCGGCCGGCGGCTTGGATCAGGAGGGATGGATCGAGGGGGCTTCGTGCAAGTGGAGTACGACGTGCGAGATAGAGAGGGACGAGCGCTGAGCACGGTTCCGCGTGGTCCGCTCGATTTGGAGAAACCGCTCGGTTCCGGATCTCAGCGGAATATTCGCTCGATGGGAACGAGTGGGTTCCGTCCCAGTTACCAACTGAACGCTAGAACGTGGCCCAGGAACGAGTCCGACCCATTATATTCCGGTTGGTTCCTGAAACCAAACACATCCTAAGTGCTGCAGATATGATCACAGGGAATGTTTGATGCAAACATTAGTGTGAAAGCATGGATAAAAGGAAAGGTTGTTTTCTTCGGTCATAGTGTTGTGAAACAATAGTAGAAGAGGAGACCTTCACATATATACAATAAGCGATGGTAAACCGCTCTTGACTATACAGACAACAATAAAATCTAAAGATCGTAAACTACATCATAGACTACTTTTCACCATAGAGGCAGCAAGGGAGGACTAAAGTCTATACATATCTTGCTGGGAGTAGTCCAAAATGGGAAAGATGCTGGTCTGATAGATATGAAACAAAAGGTGGTTGTTGCGGTAACCGATGAAGCACGCTATCCAGGATACATTCAGCAAAGTTTACCAGAAACTGTTGCTGGTTGCTTCAAGGCGCTGCTCAAACTTCATAGCAATGTAGCGTAGCCTTTGCGTCAGTCCTTCGATGCTTGCAAGAGCTGTTTTCATAACTCCTTTGGTGTTGTCCTGACCTTTCAGGTGGCAAGCAGCTGTTGTGTTTTCTATCTGGGTAGAATATGAGTTCATGTACCTGACAGCGTAGTAGCATGTTTTGCGCAGCTTCTTGATTGTCTCATTCGATGAAGTCAACCATTTGACCAGGTGCGTCACTTGATTTTCTAGCCTCTTGACATGGGTGTAGTGGTAGCCTCTCATTTCTTTGCCATATGCATTCTCCATGAATCTAATAGCCTCCATAGCAGCACTGACTTCTGCATCTTCATAGCTATCTAAGATTGCACCTGGTATAGAACTCGGGACAAGTGAACCATCTAGCAATTCCAAAGTAGAAATGAAAGTCACTGTCACACGATTCTTTCCGCCTGGGTATATTTTGTGCTGGTAAGTTGCAGGGGGCAGCTTTAGAGCTTGCAGCATGAGGCCAAAGATGTGAGCATAAGGAATCACTATCAGGTAGTCATTATCCTGTAGGGACACAGCGAGGGTAAATTTTCTTTCTCACAAAATAATAGTTGAACCAATAGATGAGAAGTGCTAAAAGCTGCTAGCCTAATTAACCTAATAGCGGAACATTAAGCCCTCAATTTAGCAAATAATTGAAGATTTACCGCAACCATATAGATCTAATAGCAGCAGTCTTAACCAATGACAATAAATAAACTACCACTATTTTCTCCCGTAAATAAACTGCAAATAATTAACATAAGCATTAAATCGGTCACCCTAATTAACTTAATAGGTTAACACTTATCTCTCTCTAATGAAATAAATAACATCATGCATCACCGCAAGACAGTATAAATTTCACTCAAAATCTAATCAAAACTGCATCTTGTGCCATTTATGACACTTGGATCAACATTTAAGGGAATAACAATAGATCATTGTCAAGTGGGAATGTTTTACTGAATTTCAACTTATATGATAAAATTATTAGGCAAGCTTTGAAAATAAGTTTATAAGCTTTCAGAATCCTATCCGCAAACACATGACAGTTCCCTTGGAGGTATATACTTATTTCTCCATATGTCATTATTTCAAGACAAAGCATGTTATTCACACCCACTTAGAATCATAATTTCCAGTAAACTTTCCATACAGCAATATCAATAAAAAGGCTTCTGTTCTTTACCTTTGATAGAAGAGGCAACTGGCTGAGGCTGCCCTAGCATGAGGTCAAACTGTCGATTGCAGAGCTGAAGCGCTATTGAAAGTAATTACATCACCTGCTCGATGTACAAAATAACCATTATATCATATATCATATTTTACGGTTAAAACTGCAAAAGGAGTAGAGAACGGCAAAAGGGAACTACACAATTTAGTCAACAAACTAAGTTTAGAGGCGAAAATGTATGATGGAGTGCACGAATTCCTTTCGCTGGTCTCCGTGTGAATTACGTAGCCTGACAACTAAATTTCAAATCATGGCATGATGGCAAGCAAGGAAAAGGTGCCAATTCACCACCACTACCAAATTCCTCCACATCCAGCTAACTTTTATGGCTTCATGCCAACATTGGCCAACTCCTTTAACATGTAGTAGAAACAAATGATTTAATTTATATCATACAGTAAAATCTTCCCTCAAGTCTGAAAGTACCACAGACCCTGATGTAAGGAGCAGAATAAATTTAAACCATCAGGCGCATTGTTTCTAAAACCAGGGCCAACCTCTCAAATCTCTATATGGTGTTCTTGTCCCCGAGAAATAGAAAAGCGAGTTATATACAAGGAAAATGTACCAAAAGCAAGGTGAGTTAGTTGTTTCAAACATGCAGTCCTTGCTAAACATTTAGCCGAAAGAAGTAGAATAACTAACCCATCACTAACGCTTAAGTACAGTATCTGATTTTTTTTTCTGGCCATGCAAACATGTAAATATTTGGCAGATATGTAGACTAAAGTGTCAACTAAAAAACACTGACCGCAATTGGAAGAAACATAATCAGTCTAGAATAAGCATTTGTAGCTAGATAAATTACTTATTTCAAGTTGACTGCTATTTCTTTTAGGAAGCAAATCATGGCAGGAAGTCAACTATAAAATGGCAAGAAGATGATTGTCCAACAGTTTTTCCTCTGGTTGATTTCGGGTAAAACAGAGAGGCCATACCAGCTGCACTTCCTCATTTGTAAATTCCCGACGCTTGTTCTTGTTTTGATTCATTTAGGCTGGCTATCTTCTTGCTGCTTGAACCACAAGTTCTTTTATCTTTCTTGAGACCTCTACATAGATAGAGGAAAATCAAGAAGATGAAAATTCCATTCAAGATCAAAATATCGACCTTCACTATCACCTCCAGCTCATACAAAATTAGCGACATCAAGAGACAACAAATTATAAATCAAATTAAATATTTGCACAATTCAAATATCTGCACAGAAATCTACAAGCAAACAAACAACCCCATGGATCTTTCATTGTACAAAGGCATCTCAATATACACTCAGAGCTTGATAATAGAAACGAGGCATAGTTATTTTAGTCTGCCAAGCATTTTGTGCCTACCGCAATCATGAAGTATACTGTGTAACTAACCTAATCGTTTTCTCATTGTTACCCAAGAAGGAAGAACTACCTAAATAACTGAGAGGAGGGCAGTGAGGAGGATGGCTTGGGTACTGATTCAAACTAACAACCGATAGATCGGGTTTCACATTAACATAAAACAACATCACATTTATCATCAAGTGCTAAGCTATCATCATTCAAATGCATGTAATTTCTGGTTTTACGTGGACATACCGAACGAAGCAATGGGAAAACATAGAGATTAGAATAGCAGTCCATGTAGCAGACAAAGTCAAAATAGCAACAATTTCGATCGCTTCTAGGACTATTAGCAGTGGGCCATGCACTTGCAGGTCCCGTTGCCATTAAAATGGAATCAGGTTACCCCCATGGTAGCACATTTAAAAGGTGCCGAAATCTAAACAGAAATAGAATAGCCAGGAAAACAGATCAAGTTACTCAATGGCCGCACGCACACGCATCAAAAGGTGCGGAAACCTAAACAGAAACATAAACATATATTAACCGAATTGATCAAACCTAGCTATCCGATCCAGGCCAACCAATGGCATCACATATATATCGACCGAAATGCATTGGGCCATTGCAAATCTGAATGGAGGATCAATACACAAGTTTATGATTATGGATAGGTTCGCGTTGTTTAGAGATGCGGGTTGCAGGCTATATCCATGCCAAGACAGTACCTTGTATGTATAGGACTGAAGGATAATATTTTTAAGAATCTGAATCTAACTTCCATTTAACAGAAATTATAGCATCTATACTGTGTAGAGGGTTCAGATATATATTTGTTCACCAAGCTTCTTTATTATGTCCATCTCTTTTTCTAGTTGCAATATAACACAAGGAGGCATTGTTAGTCCGAAACCAGACTGTACGCGAATTTGGGCGCATTAATTTCACAAGCCAGGGAAATAATGTACTTCCCAAGACATACCATAGCTTATTCCTCTTATTTCTTTCTCAGACATGCACACATCAAATTAGAGGAATTTTAGGGAAATAAATGAAAGCTTGATGCGAGACAGGAATGGGCAAGCATATGGGAAACGAGCACTTGCAAGCATATTCTTACTTTATGAGCACCGCTAACAAGCCCTGGAGGCTCGGGGTGACATGAGGCGCCGCATCTGGTCGATCACAATGACCATCTGAATGTCGAACACCATGTCAGCTTCCTCTGCTCTAACCCAGTGGTCTGGCAGCATCGGATGCCACCAAAGCTGATCCCTGCATACCAGGACACCAAAATTATAATATGAGAAGATAGCATAGGAAGAGCAAAAAAATTTGTTTAGTCATCCCACAAAGCTACTAAATTCCTTGGCTCAGTTAAGGTGCTTTTCAACACCATCACGGAACCGGGAGTAAACTGCGCACATCTCAGCAGCTGCCACACACTGGTGCCAGACACGCGACAACAGCGGCGAGGAGGCCCGTGGCATACTCGGACGTTCAAAGCTGTTCAAAGCTCCTCAGGTTGTCTATCTATCTCAAATTCCTCTCTCTTTTACCAAAAGTTAGACACGGTCGAAAACTCAAAGAAACAAAATTCTTCTGGTTGTGTATCTCTCAGATTCCTCTCTATTTTCTTTAAAATTAGATGCGGTGGAGACGGAAAAGAAATTAACTTTGTGCACTATTTATACACACTGGGAGGAGAAAATATATGGAAGAAGTAAAACCAATTAGAGTAGTATCTAGGTTTATAAATATACAAAATTGTCGAGCATGAATTTCCCTTTTACACTTCGTCTAGCAGATTAAGTATATAACAAATCAAACAGTAAATATGTGAGCTCATTGTCGCTTGTTGGCAAGTAAACAGAAGGCAACCAAAACTGAAGATATACATGTTCTAGACAGGACAATGGTTGCTTCTGTTTGTTGCTGGCCCTCTTCTGTCCAAGGCTACCAATCGTATGGTCAGCAACTAAAACAACCATGAATTAAGAAATTAATTAACTGTAATTAACAAAAATAGACTTCACATGTGAATCCAAAATGGCAATGAACACGAACCCTAACGGTGCATCACCAGAAAATAATGTTAGGAAGGATGGACGTTTCGGGAGTTACCGGTCTGGCGCCTTAGGAGGAGGCTACCTTCCGGAGTCCGTCCTCTTGGTGATGAAGCTGACGCCGATGAAGCTGAGAATGAAATTCTGTCCAACATAGTACAACCTCCTTTAATATTTTTATAGGATTCGATATAGAAGAGGAATTCAGACAAATTATATGTGTATAAGCATCTACAGAAACATATCTACAACTATCATGTTGAAAGTTTATTTTAATTCAACCTCTAACAGGCCGTAAACTGGCAAATGAAAAAACTGCGCTCAGGATAATAACTTCCTGGACAGCACATTAAATTGATGGCTGCTCTGAAACTGCCTGGCCAAAAAGCACAAACAAATACTCTTTGGAAAGCTTGAGACCTACACTACAACTTATATTTGGAGACTTGAAATTATGGACTGATCAGCCCAGAATTGGCCCAAACATCACTATCCAAAAACACCAATTCCTCTAACTGAACCAAACTATTCCTCTAATTATGTACAGCAGGGGCAGCAGTGCTAAATGCTTTCTTCTCTACAGATTCTTATAGCAACATAGAAATAAGTGCCTTTCATTGAGCTTTTCAATTCAGCACACATGAGCAATTAACTTTCAAAATCCTAGAATAATAGAGGCATAGGTAAGAAACACCAACCTGCAATAGATGTTGCATAGAGAACTTTTCAGTTCAGCACACATGAGTATTTAACTTGCAAAATCCTAGAATAATACATGCATAGGTAGCTGCAGTGAGAAGGAGAGGAGCACCAACCTGCAATGATGTTGGATAGAGAAAATAAACTCTCAGCAGGAGCATATCCGCAAGCCAAACGGGAATAACTAAAAGTAGCAATGTGTGAAACATAACAGAGAAAGTCCAATCACTAAGTTTCATAAGAACACCGACGACAAATGAATATTGTGAGAGATTGATCTTGGCTTACCTTCTGCCAAGGACGACGTCGACGGCACCGTCGACGACCGCTTCGCCAGCAGTGCACCAGCACCGCGCCTGCTTCAGCAGCTGCTCCTCTCATCCCCGGCGGCGCCACAAAGAGAAAAAATGAAAAAGAGAAATCAGGAGAAGAAGCAGAGCAACGAAGAGGAGAAGAGGCAGCAATGGTGAAATAATGAAACGGGAGATGTGGAGATGCAGCCCGCACAGGAGCATGGTGGCTAGTTTTACCTCATACTCTTATCCCTTGGTCAGGCAGCGCTCGATCTAGAAGCACGGCACGCAGCGGCAACGGAGTTCTTCACCAATCCTCGCCTCCCTCTCTCTCCTGCAGATCGAATCCAGCACCGCCGCCGTCGCCGGCCAGCTCATGGAGTCCAGCCACCGCCGCCCCAGATGTTGGTTGCTGCTCCTCTCCTTTCCCCTCCTCCTCTGCCGTCGCCCCAGATGCCGAGTCCCGATCGAGGCCGCACTCCTCGGCTCGAGGTCCTCAGGCTGAGGCCGGATCAAGGCCATGCTCGTCGAGGCCGGCCAGGCGGGGGAGCCCGTCCCGCGCGAACCTAGAGCTGGCGGTGGAGACGGGTTCGCCCTCGAAGCGCTTGGCCACGGAAGCCTGCGTCCGAGCGATGGGAAGGCCAGGAGGAGGAAGAGGCGAGGCGGTGGAGGAGTAGCAGTCGGCGGCGGGGCTCCTAGGGCGCAGGAGGAGGAGGTGGGAGGGAGTGGCGGCGGACGAAGGAGGGAGGAGCGAGGGGCGCGGACGAGGGAGGGAGGAGCGAGGGGCGCGGGGCTGTGGATTGGGGCTAGGGTTCGATGCGGTGCGGTGTTTTTTTCCTTCGCGTGGTGTGCTGCATCCCCATGCGCGGCGTGGTGCGGTGGTCTTTTTTCCCTCGCGTGGTACCGTGCGCTCGAGGCCTTCGTTGTGACTACCACTCTAGGAGGCTTTATATGTTAGATGTGAACGTATATGAGGAAAAAGATTCTCTATTGCATGGTCCTGATAGAGAGTACCGTGGAGCTCAAGCTACACAAATCTACTCTCCTATCTTAATTTGAACGATTGTGCAGAGATCTTTTGTATCTCCCTGTTATATAATATGCTTCGACTATGTAGAAGTCATATTGAGATTGCAAGAATACGATGCATCCAATTTTCATGCTTCATTTGTCTCATACATGTGTTTATTCATAATGCACAGTCAGGTTCATACACACGATAGTTATGCTTCTTCTCTATGTGCGGTTTGGTTTGTTACTTCACACTTATGCTTCTACATTATGTGCAGTTGGCTTCATTTTCATGCTTCGTATTGTTTCATAGACGTCATGCTTGTATCCAAATCAAACTACTCATGCTTCCTAAATTTTGACAGGGCTAACTTGAGATGATGATCGTGCTTTACCGTCTGTGTGCATGCCACGATCATCGATGTTGGTCATGGAGTCCAACGTGAGATCAAGCATCTCAATGACCAATGTTTTGTCATCATTTGGAAGCAACCTAGCAAGCCACACAATCGGTTCTCTAATTAAGGTCAAGGGTGTCGTCCCCTCGATGGTGTGGTCCTCGCTGCTCCTCACCGGATTCTCGTGGCTCGTGATGTCAATACTCACAGATTTGTGAAACAAAAGGAAGTCATCGAGGCTTGGTCGGAAGCGGTGGATGGAGCAGAGGACTATGAATTATGTAGCATGGTTTGTAGTGTTGTAAGCATGATTTTCATATGATGAAAGCAATTTGAGCACATTTGTATTCCTTGGAATCAGATTCCTAATATGCTTAAAGCATGTGTTATGACTTATGTGTACATGTGATAATAGTTCTTTTTTATAGAAAGGAGATTGTATTTGGGTAGAGCAATCCTCTAGTTGGTTGATTCAGATTTTGTGTACAGTAGAAATATTGTCCGAAACATAAGTTCCATTTTGGAAGCATATTTGGGTAGAGCAATCCCCTTTTGGAAGCAAATTTTCCATTCGGTGTACAGATATGATAGTAATTTTGGGACGGAAGTAGTAGTTGTTATACTTTCTACTCGTAGTATGTTTCAACTGCCTATTAATATTGCATCCAATATTGCTCTTGTTTGCTTCCTGCGAACAAGAATGATACATTGTACATTGTACTGAATATAGTTTTTGGTACAACATTAGTGCATTATAAGCAGGAATGGCATGTGAGCAAGCATGTGACCTTTTTATTCTACCGAAGCATCAAAAATCTTTATTAAACATGTGAGGAAGCATGTGCCATCTGTGATCCTTTGGTACTGAAGCATCGAATGACAAAGTAGGCGAGCATTATACGTATGTTATGCATGAAGCAACTAAGTGCCACATATAATTTGTTAATATCCATGGTAATATCGTTGACACTGGAAAATGTTTCAAACAAGTTTGCATTATATTTCCATGAAACAACAAAAATATTTCCATGGATCAGAAAAAGTTTGCATTATTTGAGATCCGATATGATGCTTCCATGATGTGTGAGAAATGTTGCATAAATCTACCTACCATGTTTTGTTCGAATGGGGGAAATGCTTTCGTCAAAACAGATACAAACCAGGGATCAGTTCCCTAAAAATTTGGAAAATTTTATTATTCTATCATACATGCTATAAACAGATCGAAGCATATTCTGGCATACTCTGGACACTAACTAGATCGAAGCAATTGGCAGTTGGCGTGGAAGCAAAATTATACAGAGACCAAAGCAAATAATTTCTAACGGAAATATTAACGCCCACACGTGTGGGCGTTTGCATTTCGCCCACATGCGTGGATCCGCGTCCGTTTGTGAGCGCACGTGTCACATCCCTAGCTGCTGGTAGTGCTCTAGGCTAGCTCATGTGTGCATCATGTTTAAATTCTGAAAATTTGAACTGAGGGAATTTTGGAAGCCTCAAAAACTTAAATAAAAGAGGGGCAAAAACCCTAGAAATCTCATTCATTGCTCCAAAATGCTCTTCTTAAATGTTTGATAATTTTTGGTAAGGGTTCTGGTCCCAACCAAAATATTGAACATTTTTAAGGATTTATTTTTGGGACTTTGGATTTAATTCATTAGCTATTTGAATTTGAATTATATTCATATAATTGGAATATAATTTCAAATACCCCTGAAATATTTTATAAGCTTTTGGAAAAGTCCATCTAGCAATATAAAATATTCAGAGGAGATTTTGGCATTGTTTGAATTATTTTAAATTCAAAAACAGTGGCAAAATAAATTAAATAAATAAACAGAACAGAAAAAAAATAATAAAACCGAGCAGAGGACTACCTGGCGCTCACCTCAGCCCACTTACCTGGCCCAGCTCCTCCAGCGCGGCCCAGCCGGCCCGGCCCATCTCCACTCCCTCCCCTGTCGTCTTCCTCCCTGCCAGGAGGACGGGCACGCGCCCGGCGCGCGCGGCCACGCGCCCCGGCCACCTCCTGCTTCCCGGCCACCTCCTGCTTCCCCCCGGCCTCCCTAGCGACGCCACGACGAGGCCTCGTGTCCCCTCGCTCCTCTTCCTCCCCCGCTGCATCCCCTCTCTCCTCTGCTCCCCCTCTCTCGCCCGGACCGAACGGAGCCGCCGCCACCGACGAGCTCCCTCGCGGCCACCGCCACCCCCTCTCCTCCCCGACGTGCTCCCGAGCTCCTGCACCTCGTCGCCAACCTCCTCACCGAGCCACGTGACCGGAAGAGCCCCGAAGCACCACCCCGACGCTTTTTCCCCTCCTCGGCCACCGAGGATCGCCGTCGTCAAATTCATCGCCGTCCGGCCTCCCTCAAGCTCGCCGTCCACCTCTACAGGGTCTATGTGAGCTCCTCTTCCATTTCCCCTCCTCCCCGCGCTCGTTCCCGCACGCTAGCCGCCCTTTCCACCGGGGCCGTGAGCTCCTCGCCGCCGGCGATGACGCGGACAAGGCCAGAGCCACCGGAGCTAGCTACCGAGCACGGCAACGTGCTCCACACCTCACCAGGAACCTAACACACACACTAGCTTCCCCTCCCGTGCCCCCTAACGCCAACCCCGACCTCGCCCGAACTCCGGCCGCCGCCTCCCTCGCCGCTGCCGACGCCACAGCCAACCCCAACTCCTCTGGCTTGCTCCATTGGATGCGCACGAGCTCGAGCTCCCTGTAGAACCCCTCCGCGCGTCGAATGGGCGCCGGAGCAGCCATTCCGGCGAGCCACCGCCGCGTCTGGTCGTTGCCGGCGGTTAGACGCCGGTGGATTAGCCGGGTTGACCAGGGATTTGACCCCCCTGGGTCACTGACGTGTGGGCCCGTCCCCTGCTAACCTTTGGTTAAATTAATAACTAAGTTTAATTAAGCCACTGACTCACTGACATGCGGGCCCGGGCCGACTAATTAAACTAGGTTAGGTTTAAATTATATTAGGATTAGCCGTAGTCACTGACCAGTGGGCCCCACTGGTCAGGTTTGACCCGAGCCGGCCCCTGTTGACTTGCTGACGTCATGCCAACGTCATGCTGACGCAGTAATGTTTTCTGGATTTAATTTAATTCTGAAAATTCCAGAAAATGCTAAAACTTCTAAAATTCATAGAAATTCAACCGTAACTCCAAATTAAATAATTTATATATGAAAAATTATCAGAAAAATTCAAGGAATCCATCTGTACCATTTTCATGCATGTTAGAACAACTTATCACTACTGTTTAGGGCAAATGAAGTAAATGGCATTTGAATAATCACATATGGAGTTTGAATTTGAATCTTGTATTCAAACCAACTTCATTTAATCTGTTGTTAGTTGCATTAGCTCAAACACATTCATTTTGCCATGTCATGATCATGCATCATATTGTGCATTGCATTGATTGTGTTCCTTTGTGTTGCCGGTATTTGTCCCCTCTCGATAGACGTGATACCGATGATGTGATCGTTGACACCGATGAAGACTCAATGCTATCTTCAGAAGTGCCAGGCAAGCAAAACCCCCCCTTGTTCATTCCGATACAATCCTACTCTCTCGCCCCTGCTCTCTTTTAATGCATTAGGACAACACCGATTTATCTGTTACTTGCTGCGGTAGCTGAACCCCTTTATCCTTTGCATGACCTGTCATTGCCACAGTAAATAGATGAAACCCACTAGCATGAGTAGGAGTTGTTTGAGCCCTGTTGTGCCTACTCATTCATGTTTGTTTGTCATGCCTGCTACTGCTTAGAGTTGAGTCAGGTCTGATTCATCGGGGATGAATCAGAGGCGTGTGAACATGTCCTACTGTGTGTGAGCTAAGTGTGTGAACACGATTTGGTAAAGGTAGCGGTGAGAGGCCATGTAGGAGTGCATGGTGGGTTGTCTCATTGCAGCCGTCCTCAGGAACTGAGTTCTGTGTTTGTGATCCATGATTCAGTTACTACCATACATTGGGCCCTGAAATATGACCCCGCTCGACTTCTTATTCACCCTTGTCCTCTGTCCAGGAGTTGCAAGTAGTTTCTGGTGTTTGTAGCTTACTGGAGGCCGTGGACAGCGCTGACCGTAGGGGTGGGCTGTGATGCGGTAGGTACGTGGCACGGTGTACCGGATGCCCGTTTGGTATCTCGGGAACCCTGTTCACATCGTTTGGGGCTGTGAGCGAAACTCCGGCCGGATCTCCTCATGGATGGAACCCGAATAGGCGATAAACCTGGACTAGAGACTTGAGTGTTTAGGTAGGTCGTGGTCTACACCCACGTCGGCTTTCGCTTGAAGTCTGCCGAGCACATGTCGTGTGCAGACGCTAAGTGGTGGAAACATGTATGAAGAAGTACACCCCTGCAGGGTTATCATCATCTATTCGAATAGCCGTGTCCGCGGAAAAGGACTTCTGGGTTGCTTATATCAGTTCATAGACAAGTGAAAGTGGATACTCTAAAATACGCAAGATAAGCGTGAGTGCTATGTATGGCATTCTCGTAGGGAGACGGGAGTGGATCCATAGTGGTGTATTGATATGGTGAATATGTGGACTCGTGTGCGCCACCTCAAAAAGTTACTTGCAGTCGTAGTTTAGGATAGCCACCGAGTCAAAGCTGGCTTGCTGCAGTTAAACCCCACCACCCCTTTGTTGACAATGATGCATATGTAGATAGTTCTGATGTAAGTCTTGCTGGGTACATTTGTACTCACGTTTGCCTATTTTATGTTTTTGCAGAGAGACTTCAGTCTCACTAGTAATTCCGTGTGGACTTCGACGTTTAGCTTGATACCTCAGCTACGATCTTGTGCCCTCGGCAGGATCTGATAGATAGTCAGGCTTCTCAGCCTTTTTCATTTATAGTTGTCTGTACTCAGACATGATAGCTTCCGCTTGTGCTTTGACTTGTATGCTCTGAGTGTTGGGTCATGAGACCCATGTTTGTAATATCTCGCTCCTCGGAGCCTATTGAATAAACTACTTGAGTCGTAGAGTCATTTTGTGATGCCATGTTGTATTGCACATATCGAGCATATTGTGTGTATGTTATTGAAATGCTTGGTATGTGTGGGATCTGACCATCTAGTTGTTTATCTTTAGTAGCCTCTCTTACGGGGAAATGTCTCCTAGTGTTTCCACCGAGCCATGGTAGCTTGCTACTGCTCCGGAACACTTAGGCTGGCCGGCATGTGTCCTTCTTCGTTCCTGTGTCTGTCCCTTCGGGGAAATGTCACGCGATGAATACCGGAGTCCTGTTAGCCCGCTACAGCCCGGTTCACCGGAGTCCTGCTAGCCCAGTGCTACAGCCTGGTTTCACTCGCTGATGACCGACACGTTCGATGCTGGGTCATGGATGCCTGTCCCTGTAAGTCTGTGCCACTTTGGGTTTACGACTAGCCATGTCAGCCCGGGCTCCTTATCATATGGATGCTAGCGACACTGTCATATACGTGTGCCAAAAGGCGCAAACGGTCCCGGGCTAAGGTAAGGCGACACCCGTGGGAATACCGTGCGTGAGGCCGCAAAGTGATATGAGGTGTTACATGCTAGATCGATGTGGCATTGAGTCGGGGTCCTGACAGCGTTGGTATCAGAGCTTGACTGCCTGTAGGATTACCAAGCCAAACTGGTCGAAGTTGAGTCTAGAAATTCTTTAGTTATATAAGGGAATTGATTGTGGGATGGAACGTAAGGCTCTTTTTACTCCTTATACATTATGCCTTCTGATCTAAGTCATCTTATCTTTCCTGCGGGGATTAAGAACTAGGCTATCTCTTCTTTCTATCAGGATCACGTGTTACTAATCCGTAGACTTATAGATTGTTGGACTTAAGCCTCGTTTCAGTTTCTACTACTTCTGTATGTTAATTGTTGATCTCGAAATCTTGATATTGTGCTTCTGAGTGGTTATGCCACCATTTTTGTGAATGTCTCAAATCTTTTCTGAGCATTTACAGCCGTTATGCTGTCCGAGTCATCCCAGGTTTCTAAGTAGTTTGATGCATTTGCAAATCCTTTCTTCCCGTTTCAATGTTCCCATGGGCCAGATTAACCACACTAATCAGTGAGTTGAGGTACTCCGTTACCTTGACATATATGTTGGAAATATTATTATGACCCTAGGTGTCTCAGGGGATCATCTAGTAATTTAGCCATGATTTGTGTTCCCAGTGTGATGATTCTGGCCATCATTCTCGAAAGCATCCCGTGATGCTACTTAGTAGTAGGTATTCTATTCCTGGGTTTTGAACCCGAGATCCACCCTACTTATTTCATGTTGATAGTGTTAGCTAGTTCCTTTAGGATATTAGTAACCTTTGCATTAGTCCTCGATGTTCGTGGTATTCCTTTCTTCCAAATACTATGAACCGCTTATGGCAGATGTTCCTCGCTGATCGAAAGATCACAATCAGAGTGCTCTCGATGGGTTCTCGATTCTACATTGTAACTCTGCCAGTTCTACTTTTCTGCATGGGTTATCCGGAAGAAACATGTGGAATTCGTTCGACATGCTAAACCATGCATCCACAACTCAGAAAATCATAAGTTCCTTTGAGTTGTCTCTCTTTAGTTGTTTCTGACCCTCGCCTATCAATTGATAGTCAAGAGTATGCGTGCATTCGTTCGTCGATGCCTATTACCCTTGTGGTCCGCCAAGCCATTCTATTTTAGAATGAATAGGAGAAACAAACTCCAGTACCTCATCCATATCTAGGATTGGGTCAAAGTAGTTGTATTCCGCAGATCAAATGCCAATCCAGCTTTTGGTTCTGTTCTACCTTGGAGTATTACCCCCTTCATGTCAGAATTGTCATGAGAACTGCACCAACTTTCATGAATTTTGACGTAGTAATACTTCTCACCATCATTAGTCATTCCTCGGCCATCGTGTTGATGCAACCGGAATACCGACAAATGAATTGTGATGTGTGAAATCAATACTCCCAGCAACCTCGTTGCTTGGTAGTTAAGGGACAATAATTTCATTCTTAGCGTGTTGGTTTTTGAATCATCCTTCTAAGACTGATCGTGCTACCTAGTCCTTATTTCGGTGCACCCTTCGATTGATGAGTTAGGATCTTGTCAAGTCCTCACTCATTTGATCATATCGTCTTGCCCTCAAAAGCGAGATTGTTCTCGAGCTTAGTAACATATCGGTGGTTCGTGATTTTTCGAATATCTTCTCGAAAGTATCACCAGGCTGTCACCTGACTGTTATGTTGAGCTCGTGATCAAGTTGGTTTCTTGTGAACCACCTTCTCTCCAAGAATCGGTGTTAGATATCCCTGAGCTAGTTGGTTAAGCTAGACAACAACTTGGAGAGTTGGAAGATAAAAGCTTGCCTGACTTAGTTCGTTCCAAAGGGATATTCTTGTGTAGTGTGTGTTGAAGAAAGATGATATCTTCATCGATTGGTCCTTGTGATCAGTTGCTGGACCTATTGTCTTATCAATCCTTTGATTTGAGTGTGGGCTATCGTCAAATCAAATCAGTACCAACGATGCTCGTAATGTTGTCTTATTCGTGGTTGATCCCTCGAGCATACACCATTACATCTTTGGTCTGACCAATGCTATCACCGTGTTCACTTAACTATGGAATTCCTTTTAAAAGGAAACCTAGATGAATTGTTGTTGAGCCCATTGACAACATCCTTATTTCCTCCATGATTTTGTTGAACATTAAGTTAGTGTTGGAAACTTTTGAAAGCATTTGTTCATGCTAGCTCATGAAGCATATGTTTGGATGAAGGTAGTGACTTCCTTTAATTCATGTGCATCTGATGCAAGTTGCCGCCGTGGATTCGAGAAAGTCAATGTTGTTTCCTTTGGAATCATCCCAAATCAGTCATGCATACGTGCGAAAGTATTCTGTGGTTCGGAGACTTGCAACCTCCATTCCATATGTGTTCCGTAGCACCCCAAGCCACTGACTGATTTGTTCGAGAAAAGGAGTTAAGTGTTAATCCATGGTAATGCACAAGACTTCGATACCCTCGTTGATGGTTCCCCCTCCTGAACTCGGTAGTGTTTTATTGTAAGACTACCATGTGGGCATGCTTGTCTGGGACAACGTGTTCACATGTTTGTAGCAGAACCAGCTCATGTTTTGGAGCTTGCTATCGTAGTTCATTCCCCGAGAATCTCGCAACGTCATCTCGTCGATTTGTGTTGCAAACTTCCGTTTTTCTTCCTAGACTCGATGAGTCTAGAATATCCTGACACCAACCAGATCTGAATCTCAGGCAGATATGATGGTTGGAATATTTCCCAAGAATTATAATATTGGTCGCGCGATAACCGGTAAAGTGGATGTCGTGGCCAACACACCCAGCCGGAAGACCTGTTATTATAATATCTTGATTGATGAAGTTGGCCACCTCCCCATAGGGATTTCGTAGGATTTACTCCCTAGTTACCCCTATGGATTTCTGTGTTCCGAAGTCCGACCTTTTACTTGATGTTCTAGTTATCAAACCGTATCTATGAATGGGATACACTAGCACATCAAGGAGAACATTAGAAGCGGAGTGCTAAATGTCTCTCGGTCGATCATCCAGATTTTATTTCCTTGGCCCCGCCAAGGGTGAAATCTGAGAAGGTGTTATCTTCCTTTGCATCTGCATCCTCCATCACCATTCATCATGGTAGTAAGTTGTGTTACCGGACCCTTGACACGGATGTTGATAAAACCTTGATGATTATGGAAATGCTCAAGTTCTTGAGAGCACGCACAAGCGCTACGTGTTATCATCATCTCTAACTGGGATTCCTCTCAGTTTCCTCGGCAAATGCTATGACCTTTTCAAACAGTGAATTCACTCTCTTTTGTTGGGTTCTTCCCCAGTTACCAGAATCATTCCCAGCATTTGCATTTTGTTCCCAGCTTGCACCGCCAATGTGCCATTCTACCATGGATCTCTTCCATTTCCGGTGATAAGCAAAATCATCCATTACGTTGTCTTCAACAAGGTAATCCACATCATCCAAGTCCGAGTATGCCATTCTACCGACCCCCGCCAATCGATTGCTGTGATTTGCCTTCGGCTGATATAGAGAGTCTCAACGATCTCTATATCAAAGGTAATTCTTTTTGCCACTTAAGATAATACTCTACGAATCACCCTCCTCCAGGATGTTTCGTCGTGGTATCATGGCAATTCAACTCCTCGCTATGTTGACAACCGATCATCACCTTCTTAAGTGTGGAATTGTTGTCCACCTAGTGAACCTTCGTCATCCGTTTCTTCCACCCCTCTCGATGTGTATCTCGTGTCTCAACCCGAGAAATGGTCCTATGTCTCATTCCGTGAGTTGTTCGATCTTCGAGAAGATCGACCCCTCTAGAGTTTTCCTTTCCTCTTCTTGTCATGATTAGCTGGAGTTCTCAGAGCAAAACGACAAGACAAAGATGGTGTTCAAATCAACGTTCATTTGAAGTACAACCTGGATCGTGAAGATTGTACTAGTTTGCGTTTCCCCTTCATCCTACCCTACGCTTGAATCTCGAGACGAGATTCTTGTTTAGTGGGGGTGAGTTGTCACATCCCTAGCTGCTGGTAGTGCTCTAGGCTAGCTCATGTGTGCATCATGTTTAAATTCTGAAAATTTGAACTGAGGGAATTTTGGAAGCCTCAAAAACTTAAATAAAAGAGGGGCAAAAACCCTAGAAATCTCATTCATTGCTCCAAAATGCTCTTCTTAAATGTTTGATAATTTTTGGTAAGGGTTCTGGTCCCAACCAAAATATTGAACATTTTTAAGGATTTATTTTTGGGACTTTGGATTTAATTCATTAGCTATTTGAATTTGAATTATATTCATATAATTGGAATATAATTTCAAATACCCCTGAAATATTTTATAAGCTTTTGGAAAAGTCCATCTAGCAATATAAAATATTCAGAGGAGTTTTTGGCATTGTTTGAATTATTTTAAATTCAAAAACAGTGGCAAAATAAATTAAATAAATAAACAGAACAGAAAAAAAATAATAAAACCGAGCAGAGGACTACCTGGCGCTCACCTCAGCCCACTTACCTGGCCCAGCTCCTCCAGCGCGGCCCAGCCGGCCCGGCCCATCTCCACTCCCTCCCCTGTCGTCTTCCTCCCTGCCAGGAGGACGGGCACGCGCCCGGCGCGCGCGGCCACGCGCCCCGGCCACCTCCTGCTTCCCGGCCACCTCCTGCTTCCCCCCGGCCTCCCTAGCGACGCCACGACGAGGCCTCGTGTCCCCTCGCTCCTCTTCCTCCCCCGCTGCATCCCCTCTCTCCTCTGCTCCCCCTCTCTCGCCCGGACCGAACGGAGCCGCCGCCACCGACGAGCTCCCTCGCGGCCACCGCCACCCCCTCTCCTCCCCGACGTGCTCCCGAGCTCCTGCACCTCGTCGCCAACCTCCTCACCGAGCCACGTGACCGGAAGAGCCCCGAAGCACCACCCCGACGCTTTTTCCCCTCCTCGGCCACCGAGGATCGCCGTCGTCAAATTCATCGCCGTCCGGCCTCCCTCAAGCTCGCCGTCCACCTCTACAGGGTCTATGTGAGCTCCTCTTCCATTTCCCCTCCTCCCCGCGCTCGTTCCCGCACGCTAGCCGCCCTTTCCACCGGGGCCGTGAGCTCCTCGCCGCCGGCGATGACGCGGACAAGGCCAGAGCCACCGGAGCTAGCTACCGAGCACGGCAACGTGCTCCACACCTCACCAGGAACCTAACACACACACTAGCTTCCCCTCCCGTGCCCCCTAACGCCAACCCCGACCTCGCCCGAACTCCGGCCGCCGCCTCCCTCGCCGCTGCCGACGCCACAGCCAACCCCAACTCCTCTGGCTTGCTCCATTGGATGCGCACGAGCTCGAGCTCCCTGTAGAACCCCTCCGCGCGTCGAATGGGCGCCGGAGCAGCCATTCCGGCGAGCCACCGCCGCGTCTGGTCGTTGCCGGCGGTTAGACGCCGGTGGATTAGCCGGGTTGACCAGGGATTTGACCCCCCTGGGTCACTGACGTGTGGGCCCGTCCCCTGCTAACCTTTGGTTAAATTAATAACTAAGTTTAATTAAGCCACTGACTCACTGACATGCGGGCCCGGGCCGACTAATTAAACTAGGTTAGGTTTAAATTATATTAGGATTAGCCGTAGTCACTGACCAGTGGGCCCCACTGGTCAGGTTTGACCCGAGCCGGCCCCTGTTGACTTGCTGACGTCATGCCAACGTCATGCTGACGCAGTAATGTTTTCTGGATTTAATTTAATTCTGAAAATTCCAGAAAATGCCTAAAACTTCTAAAATTCATAGAAATTCAACCGTAACTCCAAATTAAATAATTTATATATGAAAAATTATCAGAAAAATTCAAGGAATCCATCTGTACCATTTTCATGCATGTTAGAACAACTTATCACTACTGTTTAGGGCAAATGAAGTAAATGGCATTTGAATAATCACATATGGAGTTTGAATTTGAATCTTGTATTCAAACCAACTTCATTTAATCTGTTGCTAGTTGCATTAGCTCAAACACATTCATTTTGCCATGTCATGATCATGCATCATATTGTGCATTGCATTGATTGTGTTCCCTTCTGTGTTGCCGGTATTTGTCCCCTCTCGATAGACGTGATACCGATGATGTGATCGTTGACACTGATGAAGACTCAATGTTATCTTCAGAAGTGCCAGGCAAGCAAAACCCCCTTGTTCATTCCGATACAATCCTACTCTCTCGCTCCTGCTCTCTTTTACTGCATTAGGACAACACCGATTTATCTGTTACTTGCTGCGGTAGCTGAACCCCTTTATCCTTTGCATGACCTGTCATTGCCACAGTAAATAGATGAAACCCACTAGCATGAGTAGGAGTTGTTTGAGCCCTGTTGTGCCTACTCATTCATGTTTGTTTGTCATGCCTGCTACTGCTTAGAGTTGAGTCAGGTCTGATTCATCGGGGATGAATCAGAGGCGTGTGAACATGTCCTACTGTGTGTGAGCTAAGTGTGTGAACACGATTTGGTAAAGGTAGCGGTGAGAGGCCATGTAGGAGTGCATGGTGGGTTGTCTCATTGCAGCCGTCCTCAGGAACTGAGTTCTGTGTTTGTGATCCATGATTCAGTTACTACCATACATTGGGCCCTGAAATATGACCCCGCTCGACTTCTTATTCACCCTTGTCCTCTGTCCAGGAGTTGCAAGTAGTTTCTGGTGTTTGTAGCTTACTGGAGGCCGTGGACAGCGCTGACCGTAGGGGTGGGCTGTGATGCGGTAGGTACGTGGCACGGTGTACCGGATGCCCGTTTGGTATCTCGGGAACCCTGTTCACATCGTTTGGGGCTGTGAGCGAAACTCCGGCCGGATCTCCTCATGGATGGAACCCGAATAGGCGATAAACCTGGACTAGAGACTTGAGTGTTTAGGTAGGTCGTGGTCTACACCCACGTCGGCTTTCGCTTGAAGTCTGCCGAGCACATGTCGTGTGCAGACGCTAAGTGGTGGAAACATGTATGAAGAAGTACACCCCTGCAGGGTTATCATCATCTATTCGAATAGCCGTGTCCGCGGAAAAGGACTTCTGGGTTGCTTATATCAGTTCATAGACAAGTGAAAGTGGATACTCTAAAATACGCAAGATAAGCGTGAGTGCTATGTATGGCATTCTCGTAGGGAGACGGGAGTGGATCCATAGTGGTGTATTGATATGGTGAATATGTGGACTCGTGTGCGCCACCTCAAAAGAGTTACTTGCAGTCGTAGTTTAGGATAGCCACCGAGTCAAAGCTGGCTTGCTGCAGTTAAACCCCACCACCCCTTTGTTGACAATGATGCATATGTAGATAGTTCTGATGTAAGTCTTGCTGGGTACATTTGTACTCACGTTTGCCTATTTTATGTTTTTGCAGAGAGACTTCAGTCTCACTAGTAATTCCGTGTGGACTTCGACGTTTAGCTTGATACCTCAGCTACGATCTTGTGCCCTCGGCAGGATCTGATAGATAGTCAGGCTTCTCAGCCTTTTTCATTTATAGTTGTCTGTACTCAGACATGATAGCTTCCGCTTGTGCTTTGACTTGTATGCTCTGAGTGTTGGGTCATGAGACCCATGTTTGTAATATCTCGCTCCTCGGAGCCTATTGAATAAACTACTTGAGTCGTAGAGTCATTTTGTGATGCCATGTTGTATTGCACATATCGAGCATATTGTGTGTATGTTATTGAAATGCTTGGTATGTGTGGGATCTGACCATCTAGTTGTTTATCTTTAGTAGCCTCTCTTACGGGGAAATGTCTCCTAGTGTTTCCACCGAGCCATGGTAGCTTGCTACTGCTCCGGAACACTTAGGCTGGCCGGCATGTGTCCTTCTTCGTTCCTGTGTCTGTCCCTTCGGGGAAATGTCACGCGATGAATACCGGAGTCCTGTTAGCCCGCTACAGCCCGGTTCACCGGAGTCCTGCTAGCCCAGTGCTACAGCCTGGTTTCACTCGCTGATGACCGACACGTTCGATGCTGGGTCATGGATGCCTGTCCCTGTAAGTCTGTGCCACTTTGGGTTTACGACTAGCCATGTCAGCCCGGGCTCCTTATCATATGGATGCTAGCGACACTGTCATATACGTGTGCCAAAAGGCGCAAACGGTCCCGGGCTAAGGTAAGGCGACACCCGTGGGAATACCGTGCGTGAGGCCGCAAAGTGATATGAGGTGTTACATGCTAGATCGATGTGGCATTGAGTCGGGGTCCTGACAGCACGAATCTTGGCATGTTTCTAGTGCCACGTAAGACTGGCCTGATGTGTGGGCGTTCAGCCGGTCGCCCACACGGCCGTTTCACCACACAGGAGGGGCTGGTGTGTGGGCGTTCAACAGTTCACCCACACGCCACTTTGCACGCACACACAAGGGCTAGTGTGTGGGCATTTGCCATCTTGCCCACACGTCCGTCTCCTCTCCCACACCCAAGCTGCTAGTTGCCATGTGTTTTGCAGTGCACATGGCAACTGCCCCTAGTGTGCTTTTATAAGCAGGTGGCAACTCTCTTTTTTTACCCGAGTTTGCCATGTGTTTTGCAGGGTACACGACAACTGCCTAATGTGCACGTAAGCAGATGGCAACTCTCTTTTACCAAGTTGCCATATGTTTTTGCATGGTATATGGCAACTGTCCTAACGTGCATGTACATGGCAACTGCCCTAATGTGCACGTAAGCAGATGGCAACTCTTCCTTTTTACATGGCAACTGCCCTAGCATGCTTGTGAGCACATGGCAACTCTCTCAACTGCCTAGTGTTAGTATGTGGCAACTCCTAAAGTTATGAAATCATGGCAACTACATTAGATCAGACCATACATGGCAACTGCAGTTGAGCAACCATGGCAACTGCAGTTGTCCGACATGGCAACCGTAGTTCAGCGACATGGCAACTGCAGTTAAACAAACATGGACGAGGGTCTGGACCATGGCAACTGCGGACGCGCGGTGACCGTCACGCGTGACATGCGGGACCAGCAGGTACGAGGCCTGACATATGGGTGTGTGGGTGTTATCAACTTCGCCCACACGCACGCGTGCGAGAGGGGTCGGGAGGGAAAAAAAGAGGCATGTGGGCGCTAGTTGTTTTGCCCACACGTAGGTGTGTGGGCTGTTTCTCTTATACACCACACAAAATGTGTGGGCGGACTCCCTAACGCCCACACGTGTGGAACTTATCGGCCTCCATTTCTAATTCAGAAGATCATATCTAGTACTACAAGGCAACTAAAGTTTCACCAGAAATAAGGTTCCTCGCGGTTGGAAACTAGTCTTTTTATAGAAGCAAATTGCATGCATGGAAGCACATAGTATGGCGCCTAATTAATGCCAATTAATATGATATCCGTGATTAGTAATACTAGTAGGAAACAAATTAATCATAGTTATTGCAAAATCCGCATGCAACTAAACTAACGGATGCACTTTTCAAGGAAGCAATCCAACTAATCACGCGTGGGGCTATACTACCAGATCTGGTGGCCATCATCCGACGGTCCATGACTAGTCTGATACTTGGCAAAGGATCAGTAGTCTGATCCCTAGTGGTCTCCTTTAACATATGCATCTAGCGTGGAAGGCTAGCAGATGCCATGAACTCTACCTCCAAGCTGTAACAGCCTCCGGACTGCACGTCGGCTTTGACGTCCAATATCGTCACAGAAGATTGATGATCAGCTCCAGATCTTCGAGTTAACCAACTTGGTTGTATTTGCTCTTCATTTCTAAGGTTTGCTTGATATGAGTTCACCAACTTTGCTCGTAGGGTCTGCAGTTCGGTCTCCACTTGTTTCATGGTGGGTCTTTCTTCACCACACAGTCTTAAGCATCGCTCTGCAAGAGAGGCGACACCGTTGATCTCTTCCTCGGTTGCCTCCTCCAGGACCTGAGAATTAACAATACCTGTGATTCTCCCCTCATTGAACTCCTGGAGAAAATAATTTGACAAATTCTTAATTGTGCCTGATTCACTTGTAAAAACAGGCTTCTTTCTGAGAAGCAACTCCACTAGTACCATACCAAAACTGTACATGTCGCTCTTCCCGTTCAACTGCCTGGTATGGAAATACTCTGGATCTAAGTACCCAAATGTACCTTGCACATTCATGACAATGTGTGTTTGATTGATCGGAACCAATCTGGATGCGCCAAAATCGGAAACTTTAGCTGTGTAGTTCCCATCCAAGAGTATATTGGAGCACTTCACGTCACGATGGAAGATTGATATTGAAGCTGAAGAGTGGAGATAAGACAGAGCACCTGCTGTTTACAGGGCAATCCTTAAGTAATCACCCCAAGACAAAGAAAGATCATTACTTACATCTGCATGAAGAACTTCAGACAGTGAGCCATGGATACATAATCATAAACCAGCAGTGGAACCTCGGTTTTGAGACAACATACAAATTGCTTCACAATATTTCTGTGATTTATCTCAGAGAGGACTGCGACCTCATTAATGAACTGACTGATCTCACACTCCTCAATGAACTTAGACTTTTTTATTGCAACAACACGCTGATCGGATAATATGCCTTTGTAAACCATGCCATGACCCCCACGGCCAATGATACGTGTAGGATCAGAGTTATTGGTTGCCTTCTCCAGCTCTTCTAACGAGAAAATCTTTGTATTCTCGTTTGCACTTTTATCAGATGATATCAATCTTTCTAGGAGAAAACCTTGGTTCTTCCGGAAATAGTTCTTGCATAGTCGCTTTTGAACATTTATTTTCCATCTACGAGTGAGAAGCACTACACTGAAGCTCAAAAGTAGAACACCAAAACCACATGGCAGCCCAATAATTACACCTGCAGGCATTAAGCTATTTTAAGTTTCTGTTCTATCTATAAAAAATGTAACAATTATAGTCTTACATAAGAGCAGAGACTGTTGTCTCTTAGTGCACTGCATTTTTAATGGATCATACTCAGTCTTGTGAGGACATTCTGTACAACTAAAGCTTCCGTTGGTATTATGGCAGGTCCCTTTACAATTGCCCGGTTCAAGGCATTCATTAATATCCGAAATTAACAAAATGCGGATAAGATGCATAGCAAAATCTACAACACAGAAATCAGAAGATTATACTTCATTTAGTTAACATGAAACAATATCTAAGTACGTGAAGCCTACATGAATGATAAAACAAACTACAAGTAGCAACTGTTTAACGTAACCAGCATAGACTCTATCAACAGAATTGAAGTCTTTAACACTTAGTTTCACACACTTGCTGTTGGTACTCACGCAAGCATATCCAGACCTATTCTGTTGGGCCTGTGAAAAACTTAGATTAGCACTAACCCATTGCACAGAGGAGAATGACCCAGAACAGGAAAAAAGATTAAACTTTCAGATATGATATATCTCCCTAGTAGGTCAGAACGGGTGGCGTTAACGGTCCCTTCATCAATACTTATGTCAATGAGAGGGTTTTTTCCTCGGACCGAAATTCCAGTTACCGACAAGAAACCGGAAATTTCAGTGATCTCCAAAATAAATCCGGAATTCCCGAGATTTTCCGAAAACCGGCTTTTCCGCCCACTCCCCCCCCCAAAAAAACCTTAGTCAATGATGACATGTTTCTCCTCCCCCATGAGGGCAGCTGATAATGTCATATTTGTGCAGTTCAGGAACTTTTTCCGTGCAAAGAACAGAAATTGCACACTAGTGTTAGCACACCAACGGGTACAATCAGCCCCTCCTAGGATTTAACTTATACCCTAGTTTGATCAGTGATAGGTTAGCATGTATCAATGCCCAAAATACCTAATAACTGTGCGTTTGGTCGCTAGATCAGGAAAAGAGAAGTCACCTGAGCAACCATCTTAGTGTAGGGATTGCCTTCATAGTAAGCCCTGCACTCGCAGCTGTAGCCATGGTTTCCGTCGATGCACTCGGCATGCTCGCTGATACAAGCATAGTTTGTCCTGTTTTTCTCGGCAGCAATGCAGTTGGATTGGCCAACTATCTGCCACGATAGCGTGAAGTTAGTTAGCACATCACTAGTCGTGCTGATTCTATCCCACAGTTGGGAGGTCTTGTTAGCAATAGCAAAGTCGTCCAGATGTACACGACAACATCCAAAGCCATTACAGTCGTGCATAGCTTCCATCTCGGTGATTTCTGGATCTGGGCACACCATGGCACAGATTGACTGGGTGGCATACTCTTTGACAGAGTACACATCCAGGTCGCAGCCGGTGATCTTTAGAGCAATGTCATGAAGATGGAAGGACCTCCCCGGCGGCTTAAAAGACAAGTTGTAGACACTGACACCAGATTTCATGGCGATGATATGCGCCCAGTTCCCCTCAGGGCTATGCTGGCCTGTTACAACTCGGGATGCCAGAGTTGTTGGGGGCTGGTACGGTCTGCATACGACTAGAAACCCAATCTCTAGTTAGGCCAGAATGCAGGCCCGTACGATCCAGTAGGCCCCACAGGGCGGAAGACTTGCAATAGGCCCACAAAGGCCTGCTTAGAGAGGAGCTCGACACGGTAGTCGCGGCGGGGCTTATAAACCGGTGCGAGCTCCTCTCAACTAGCAAGGTGGGACTAAACATTGTGCACTGCGGGTGGCAGCGCACCACCTTTAGTACCGGTTGGTGGCTCCAACCGGTACTAAAGACCCCCCCCCTTTTAGTACCGGTTGGAGCCACCAACCCGTACTAAAGGAAACCACCTCTTTAGTACCGGTTCGTGGCACGAACCGGTACTAAAGGTTCGCCACGAACCGGTACTAATGAGCGCCGCCCGCCTGGCCATTGGAACCGGCACTAATGGTCACATTTGTGCCGGTTCAATTACAAACCGGGACTAATGAGTTTCATATTAGACCCTTTTTCTACTAGTGAAGATGCCCATCATCGATCTACAGTTCTACACTACACCTTGCACTAGAGAAATTTAGGTCAGGCAGGAGTGGCCTCTCTTGTAGTTGTAGGTACCACTTTCATGACTGCCTTCCTTATTTCATATATATACCAATGGTTACGAACATACAGTTGACCCAAGGATGACTGGAACAGGATTCGTGTGGATGTGTGCTCAATATACAATGTGAAGAAGATGACCATGACCTCATACTCCATGCCGCAGAAAGACCTCGGTAAGTCAGTCCAGGGCCAATCTCTGTCTATTCCTAACAAAACCACGTTACACATTTCCCGTGCGGATTTTGTGGGTTTCCAAAGGTCGTTTCCTCTGCACAAAGAGAGGAAACAAATGAACATGCAAACTTGCATCATGTAAATGGCGAACCTCACAAAAAACTCAACTGGTTGGGATTTGGGAATGGCATCTTCAGTCTCCAACTCCACGGATAGCTTGCAACCGAGCTATGTGAATCCATCACCAAGAGCACGGCAGCAGTAAAAATTCAGAACATACAGTAGTTATACCTATCGCCAAGGGTTCATGTGGATGTGGTGTGTGCTTTGGTGACATGTGAGAGCAGATGATGACCCTCGTACATCCCCATGTGGATGTGGCAGTGGTTGTTAGCATCAAGCCATGCCCCATGATGGTGGCGACCGGTGTCAGTGCACGGTCGAGTCCATGGCGGGTGTTTGCGCGTGTGTGTACGTGTGTGTCTAGTCCAGGTCGGTACGCCGGTGTTTGGCCGAGGCGTGCTCGAGTTAGGAGTCCTATGGATAGTTGGCTCAGGTCGTTAGCGAGACTCACGGGATAGGATTGGCGATCTGTCGGAGTGCAGCAGCGTGGGCGCGTAGGAGCGCATCCTGTGCGCAGCAGCACATGTGGATCGTGGCCGGGTGATCCGGAGGAGTTGGGTACGGGGTAGTGCGTGCATCCGTATAAACTCCATTCCCTTGTACTGCTTGTAGTGAGAGTCAGCTATGTAGCCATTAAAAAGATAAGGAAGATTAGGGCGTCCGTGCGCCCACGACGGCCTTCATGCGCCGGCCCGTAATTTCTTGTGTCTTCTTCTACCTCTAGCCAAGAGTGAGAGAGGGCTGCGGTTCCAACAGTGGTGTACTTGATACAATGCATGTGAAAGAGATGATCATGACCGTGACCTTGTACGCCGTGCCGCAGGAAGACCGCAGCAAGTCACTCCATTAAAGAGGCCGGAGGAAACCAAATGTGAGAGGAACCAAATGAGCTCGCAAAAATTACAGCATGAAAATGGGGGGAACCACACAAGAAACTCACCAGCAGTAGGTAGGACAGGGCATCACGAGAACGTGGGATCGTACCATTCAACCTGTTGTGATTGTTATCCTGCTCGTCAACAACGGAGGCCGGCCAGCAATCTTCAGTCCCCACCTAATGGGGCAAAATTTCGTGTTTTGACCCTTTTTGCAAACAAAATCGAAATCTGATCCCGGTTCAAAAAAATTCGGGATCTGACCCTTTTGCCTACCGCCGGGCTACACGGCGGTAGGCCTGTGCATGCTACCGCCAAAGGGATCGGCGGTAGCCCACTTATCCATGTTAGCCCCAAGTAAACGGAACCGTCTCCTGCCGTCCACCCTACCGCCAGAGCCCACGGCGGTAGGCTCTGTAATCCTACCGCTGTAGGCTCTGGCGGTAGGAGCTGAAACCTTATAAACCCGCGCGGCCGGCTCGTGGGGCCCATCCACGAACCCGCCCCCATCTTCTTCCCCTAGCCGCGGGGCGGCGCAAGAACAGAGAGCACAAGCTCTCTCTCATCCCCTCCACTCCCCCCTCCGATCTCCTTCGTTTGGGCACCATTTTTGCGGATCGAGATGGCTCCAAAACGGGAAAAGTAAGCTCTCTCAATCCCTCCAATTAGTTCTACTCGAAACGCTTTCAATTTGATGCATTATTTGGTGCAAACAAATCTATCTTTTTACTTTGTTTTTATCCTAGGATTGCTTAGGTTGATTATATATGATGTATATAGTTGAATATAAACTCTAATAACTAGTTGTGGAGATTATGTGTAGTTTTGATATGAACCCTAGTTCATCACGAAGGTAGTTGGAGATTAACATTATTTTTGAACAAGTGGTGATGTGATTGATGTTGGAGGGATTGTAAGTAGTTGCTTACATGTGATTGAAATATGTATATGCATTTTTTTGAACAAATGGTCATATGATGGATTTTGATGAATGATGTATATGCAATTTTCTAATTGTTTCAATATACGATAAATGATGAATGTTGGTGAATAATTTATTTACATTGATCATTTATATTGGTTGAATATATGATAAATGATGAATGTTGGTTGAATATGATTCATTTATATTTGGACTTGATATGTTCATGTTTGTTCAAAATGATACAAGTTGGTTGAAAATGACATCATTTCTAATTGTTTAATTGTTATAGGCGGCCACCCCTTGCGCCAGAAATCGGCGTGAAGTACACGATGCTTGATCATGCTTTCGACAACGGTCACCGCGCCTGTTTTATGGAGAACGGAGTGGTAATGTCTATCATCAATTTGATGTATTGTTTATTATGACAAAATTAGTTACTAACAATTCCGTTTACATTCTAACAGATGCTCCCCCATTGCGGATGAGGGGCCACACGAAGGCTGTGCAGATGCAGTACGACGAGCGCTACACTCTGTATTTCAGGAGAGCACGGATGTTGGGTTTCGTTCTTCAGTTCAAAAGGCAGCCGCCGATGCTCGTGCACTCGGCTCTTACGGCATTGATCGACCGGTGGCGCCCCGAGAGGCACAGTTTCCATCTCACTTGTGGTGAGATGATAGTGACTCTCGAGGACTTCGGCATGATCACGGCCCTGCCCATCGAGGGCCATGCTCTAACTGGGCGAGTGGAGAGGGCCAACTGGCAGGAGAGGGTGATCGCCCTGATCGGCGACTGCCCTCCCATGAAGGGGAACAGAACATCCGGTGTGCGGCTCAAGTGGCTCCTGGAGAACCGGTCCGTTTGCCCGCAAGATGCCGATCAGCGGACCGTGGAGCAGTACGCGAGGGCCTATTTGTGGTACCTTCTGACGGAGGTCGTTTTCCAGACTGCTCGGGGGATTGCGCCCTATGGATGTATCTCGGATTCCTGGAGGACTGGGATGCAGGGTACAGCTGGGGGTCCGCCGGCCTAGCTTACCTATACCGCTCGGTAAGATAAATATCTCAATACTCATTTTTCGATCTACGTATGCTGTTTGAGGTTGTGCTATATGATCATGATCACTTCATGTTTGCAGCTGGATGACGTGACGCAGAGGACCGAATATACCTCTGGCGTGTGTGGATTTGTTTGGGCCCTTTCAATTTGGATGTGGGAGCGGTTACCGGTCGGCCGTCCAGAGAGAGTTCGCTCGCGTGCATGGACGGATTATGGTGAAGAAGGTGATAGTGCTCGCTACCCGACCGTCGCTTACGCCTGGGACAAGGTGAAGGTCTACACGGGCAAGGCCACTACCCTGTATAAGCTCTTCAGCAACGAGCTGGACAACCTATCAGATTTCCAGGTATACCAAGTAGCTTATCAATCGTTCCGCAACTTTCATTCTTCTTAACGATCCTTTTGTTGGTGAACTGGTTTCCGTACCGTGACTGAGAATGGGGGTTCGAGCTCAACTCGATGTGCAAGGAGGATCGGCTTGCCTGGCGGTGCATTGTACCCTTGATATGTGTGTATGCCGTCGAGTGGCACTTACCATAGCGTGTGGCCACACAGTTTAGGATCTTGCAACATACCCCACCGGGTAAACCCACAGACACCGGCGGCTCCGACCTTCACTGGTGAGGACATTGTTCTTTACTTGATGTGTTTTCGTTTATGTTTGACGTTGTCATGACGTCCGTTGCTTCCTATGCCTTGCAGGAAGAGTAGAAAGAATTGTCAGTCCATCACAGACTGGGGGCATGAGCACCAGGAGTACGTGAAAATGTGGGACGAGAGAAGTTATCGCAAAGACAGCGAGAGGAGAGTGGTTCACTGGGACACCTACCATGAACGCCACCTGAAGTGGTATGACGATGGTGTCAAGTACCGTGTACGCCTGAGGCCGCAGTGGACGGATGACGATATCTCCGAATTGGAGGAGGATGACAGCGAGGACGAAGCTTACCGTGGCCGGCTCAGAGATCTCGAAGGTGATTTCAGAGAGTATGCACCCCTGATGAACATAGTGGTAAGTGGTGTTCTCATTTGTTTTGAGCCATGAGCGATTTTGAGCCTTTAACATATTGGTTACATGTGCAGGCTTCAGAGCTCAACAGAAGTATTATCGATGGCTTGAACGCGCTTTCGTATGAAGCCGGAACCGTGGAATCCAACACCAAAATGAGGGATACAATGAAGGTAACATCGAGCTCCTTAGCCATGTTATACTAATGCAGAAGCTTGAGTTGATCCTTATTATGTTTTTGGTTGTTCACTATTGCAGAAGTTCATCACCCGTTGTCGTAAGATAGTGGGTATGCTTGGGTGCGCTCACGCGGCCAACGTCCATGATCCTGCTCATGAAGGGTCCATGCGTGTCATTGCTTCATCAAGCCACGCCGGCGGAGCTTCCTCTACTCATGTTGCCTCGTCATCCCGCGTTGTTGAGCAGCAAGAGGAAGAAGAAACAGAGGACGATGAAGAAGAGGAGGAGGAGGACGCAGAAGAAGAGGAGGAGGAGGACGCAGAGGAGTACGATGACAATGACGGGCCTCAACCGACGCAGCCAAGCCAGGGGAAGAGGGTATCTCATCCACACCAGGATATTTTGAGCCCATCCCCGTTTCAAAAACCGGTTCCTCGTCGTCGCACGAAGAAGCCAGACGAAACCCGCTCGAAGAGAAACGACGACCGTACCGCTAAGAGGAGCAGGAGCAAGTGACCACTCGTGTTGGTGATGTCGTTTAGTACAACTAGTTGTGAGCAAAAACTTGTATGCTATGCTAGTGATGTCTATTTGGTACTTTCAAGCTTTGTTGGTGATGTCGAATTGCTACTTTCAAACTATGTTCAAACTATTTGAAATGTTAATTTGCTATCTACAATGTGTGCGATCATCCTATTTTGAATTACAAACAATATTTGTTGTGATGTTTATTTATTTTTGATTGATAAGACAAAGAACCAGTTTAGAAGTTAACTGGCACATACCCTACCGCCGAATGGGACGGCGGTAGGTGTAGACATCCTACCGCCAGGAACTTTGGCGGTAGGTTGTGGTACCCTACCGCCAATGGGTCACGGTTTCTTCGTCACAGAACAGAAGGCATGTGTGTAGGACCCTACCGCCAAGGCACGTGGCGATAGGTTGGGGTACCCTACCGCCGGCGGAAACGCCATCTTCATCACAGTATCGAAGGCACAGCCTACGGCACTACCGCCGGGCCTTCTGGCGGTAGCCTTAGCTGGACTACCGCCACGTCCTGTGGCGGTACGACCGTTACGCTGCGTGGCCTCACAAAACGGGGCTGACGACGGCCGCCGTTAACCTACCGCCGCTCCCCGTGGCGGTAGCCTGTACAAGCCTACCGCCATGATCTACGGCGGTAGCGAAAGGGTCAAATCTCAAAAAAGTTTGAACCGGGGTCAGATACCGATTTTGTTTGCAAAAAGGGTCAAAACACGAAATTTGGCCACCTAGTGGTGGCAACCTAACTCATATGGCTTCCAACCGAGCTAGGTAACAGTAACTGAATCCATCACCAACATTAGCTAGTGTCACTTAAACTGCGGCCAAGGGAACCACAAATTAAAAAAAAATCTAGCCATTGACAATGAATTTCTAGGTACAGAAGCAAGCAAACCAGTAGCTCCAATTTATAGATAGCTAACTTAGCTAATTAACAGTAACTTAGCTAGGCCATCTCGTACAAGAGTTGAAATACTTTGTCTTTGAAGAGCGGGAGCTCATTCTCATGAAGGTTGATAGAAGTCAGAATAGGGTTGCAGATTTCCTAGCTAAATTTTCGCGCTCGGAGCATATAACCGACTTGTGGTTACAGGATGCCCCCGAGAATCTCCTAAGCCTTTTTGCTATGGATTGTAAAACTATTCGTTAATCAATAATGCTCTCAATCTTTACACACAAAAAAAACAGTAACTGAACTCCTTCCCCACTTTTAGTTGGTGTTTGCTTAAGCTCCAACCGGGAGCACAGAGTAAACATTCTGGTTGCTCGAGATAAACTACAGAAACTGAATGTGATAGTGCACGTCTATTCCAGATGATGATACAGATGTGTACCTGGATGTGGCAGTGGTGTGCTTCATACAATGTGAAGGAGATGACCATGACTGTGACCCAGTACGCGGTGCCGCAGGAAGAGCTCAGCAGGCCAGGGACAAGAAATGTTCCGCTCGATAGGCCCCCGCGTCGCCCCCCGCTCGTGCGACTCGGGTGGCTCCCCAACCCTAGCCTCCGCCGGGGCCTAGCTCATCTTCCTCCCTTCCTCCCGCCGCCGCCGGAGGACGCCGCTGGTTTGCGCCCGGAAGACGATGGCGGTGACGGGGGCCCTTCCTCCCTCCCGCGTCTCAGGGGTGGCGGGGCCCCAACATGCGTGGAGGTGTGGCCGATCTAGAAGTGACGGTGATGACTTCAACGGCGGCGGCGGTCGGCCCGGCCTCGGGCAACGGGCGGCTCCTTGCGGCAGCTGGCCTGGATCGGGCGGCGGCGCGATGCGGTCTTCGGCAGTATGTCATCTGGCCTTAGATCGGCGACGGTGTCGAGGGCCTGGTGGACTGCATGGCGACACCTCTGGCAGATCTGTTTTGGCCGGTGTAGCTAGTGGTGGTGGTCATCTTCTTCGTCGGAGGTGGCCGGCCAGAGGCTTGGTGATTGGATCTCGAGATCCATCATCTAGTCCCGGCTGCGAGTTGGGGAGACATGGTTACCGGTGAAAACCGAGCCGACGGCAGACGATGGCAGCGTTCTACGCCGTTACCTTGATGAAGGCATCGTCGCATAACTACTGTCGACCCACTTGTGTTGTTCCGGAGGAAACCCTAGGTTCTGGTGTTCCAGATCGGACGATGGCGGCACTGCGGTGTCGTTTCTCTCTTGGGAGCATCGTTTGTGGAGCAGCGCTGAAAGCAGAGGCAGGAGGTGGAGTGGCTTCATCTTACACGGAGTTTCGATGGAGATGTCAAGTCATACCTGACCGACAGGTGCTACGCTTTGTCATGCCTAGTCGGCAGGTGCTACGCATGACAGATCTTCCAAAAACTTTAAGTTGTGTCGGCTGGTGCTACTTGACAGCATGGTGCTGAGGTGTATCAGTGGTGACCGCGACGTGCTAAGCTGTTTGCCGCAGGGAGGAGGTGCCGTTGGGCGCCGTGGTGGCGTCGACGATAGCTGGACCGAGCAAAGTTGATGCATCAGTACAGTTCTGAAGATGGAGCGGTGGCAGTTGGCGGCGCGGCCTCTGAGAGCATGCCGGACCGGTGAGTGAACCATACCCGGCAGGCGTCCTGGATGGGAGCTCATGTCTTAGATGTTAGGTTTGGCTGCGAGGTCTGTTTGGTATTAGGCCCACACTATCAGCATCCCTTCATCAATTGGATAGGAGTAGCAACAGATGTTGCGTAGACGGTGGCTTTAATCTTACTGTTGTATTACTTTGTCAGGTGTTGTGTGAACAATTAATAAAATGGCTGCATGCATCATCCAAATGCAGAGGCCGGGGGTCTTCCTTTTTTTACGAAAAGGAAGAGCTCAACAAGTCAGTCCGTTAAAGGGGCTAGTCTAAAGTCTGCTCCTGATAAACCACGTTACACATTTCGGTTGTGGATTTTCTCGGTTTCCAAAGGTTTGCTCTATGCAAGAAAGGCATTACCAACATAGAGATGAATCAAAGCTCATGAAAAACATAGAGAGGGAACAGATGGGCACACAATTTACAGCATGAAAATGGAGAACTACACAAGAAAGCCACCAGCAGCAGTAAGGCATCAGTAGAATGCGGAGTCGTACCATGCAACCAGTTGGGAGTGCCACCTTGCTCGTCAACAATGGAAGCCGGTTAGCAATCTTCAGTCCCCACCTGTTGGAGACAGCCTAACTGAAGTGTCTTCCAGCCGAGCAAGGTGACAGTTACTGATGCGCCCATTTAACCAGTGGTAAATTTGACAATTTTAACCTATGGATGAAATCATTTCACAAAAAGCATTGCTTCTAAAAAAAGTTCACTCAGCTGACCACGATGCCTGAGATTGCTCTGCTAGGAAATAAACTTGAACTCGATCACGGGATACATACATACGTACGTACGTACATACATACTGTCTATACATACATACATACAGTGATCGTTTTTTCTTTCCTTCCTCGTGGCTGGAACCCTAGCCGCCATCAGGAGAGGCCATCTTTCAGCGCCGTCCTCCGGCGGCTCCCCTCCGCCGGCAACCTCGGTCGTCGGTGGTGAGGGGGGTCGCCGGATCCACGCGTGTGGATCGTTTTTACTTCCTTGTAGTCTAGGTTTTTTGGCTGTTCATCGGCCTGGATTCGGTGGTGACGATGACGGCGCTGAATAAAAATTCTTCAGATCCTTCCTTGTCACTTAAGCCCATGTCAGCCCATTCTTTTCCTCCGCTCATGCGACCTAGGCAGGGAGGCGGCGGTGGCCGATCTACACCTTTCCGGCAAGGGTCCCCTTCTCCCTTCGTTTGTTGCAACGATGATGGGAGGGAGTGGGGATCTCACTGCTTCGTCTTGATGGCAGTAGGGCTAGGAATATTTAGGATCTCACTGCTTCGGCTTGATGGCAGTGGGGATCTCACTGCTTCGGCTTGATGTGGTTGTGCGTGTCAATACTCCAACTCCATTTTCAACCGATGAAAGTCTCCCGATCTCGACCTCATTTAGGGGCTTGTGAGATTTGTGTTCTCCAAGTCGAGTTGGGTCTAGGGCGTCCTAACTCTCCATCATTTTCTTCTCTGTAGCGGCAATTTGCTACGTAGATCACGGTGGACAGCATCTTCTGGTCTACATAAACAACTTATGGGCCACTGCTTCTACAAGCTCCCGAGTTCAATATATTTGCTCCGCTCAAATAGAGGCCGAGAGGCAGCAATGAGCTTTCTCACGATGCGTCACAGGTGAATGCAGGAGAATGAAGACTCCACCACACCCATATTTTCGACGTATGTAAGAGTGTTTTTCAAGGGTTTGTATTTCCTAATACTATATGGCCTTTGGCCTTTTTGCAACACCCCCCCCCCCCCCCCCCGACTTATCTACCATTCTAGCGGGGTGATGTTTTTTTTTGAAATTTTGGGCATGGCAGGCTGGCACCTAAAAAAGGTAGTGCTAACTGGCGAACGTTCGCTTGAAAGTGACTCCTAGCGAACGCACTCGTAACATTTAATCGAGATCAAATGATGACAGTTTTCTTTTTAAATGACTTCTCTACCGTGAAATTGTCATGCTTGTCTGAAGAAATTGCCGCCCCCTACAACTAAATTGCCATAAAAACGTTCGCCAGCTAAGAGGGTCAAAAAGAGTTGTGAGGCTGTTGCCTTGCAGTATAAAGTCAAAAAAAAAGAGGGTAAAAAAAGTGTTGTTTGGTAAGTGGAGCTACACCTTTTTTTACGGGAAGTGGAGTTACACTGGACATAGCCGGACAAGAACGTTTGAGCATGGGCCGTGTTATGGGCTTCGGCCCCAGGACGGAAGGCAAAAATGAGGGCCCAACTGTTGCTAAAAAAAAGAGGGCTAACCCAATGCGGGCGGCGACCACATTTTTCTCTGAGCTTTGCTACACTTACAGGCAAACCTCACGGGATTGCAAGTTATGGATGATGTGACAATAATTGACTGGCATGCTGGGCCCCACAATTGAAATTCATGGAGGGAGAGGGATTAATTGGGGGAGACGTCTGCCTGTAAGTGCAGCCCGTAAGTGTAGAATTTTCGTTTTTCTCTCTGTCTTCCTCCACCACGGCGGTCCAATCGGCCGGTGCCTCCGTCCGCCGTCTTCCTCCCCCGCCGCCGGCGCCAGTCTCGCCATATGAACCGCCGACCTGAGACACAGTGCCCCCCCCCCCCCCCCACCCTGCCCCCAGACACTATCTCTAATTCTAGCCCATCCAAAGGGGCACCAGCCTATCTCTGTCCCTAAAAAATCAGATTACATGCCTCGTTTCTGGAATTCCAAAGGTTTGCTCTGTACAAGAAAGGGATTACCAGCACCTAGTAAAATTCATGCCAAACACAGACAGGAAGTCCACTATACGGTCGGGCTAAAGGCCCTTAACCTCAGCAAATTAAATTGATGCAACGGAAACATACGAGCTTGGGCACACAAAATAATGCCAACCTGCACAGGAGCTCACTAGCAGGGGGCATCAGGAGAATGCATAACCGTATCATGCAATCGGTTGTGGATGCCATCCTACTCATCAACAGCGGCAAACGGCTGGCAATCTTCAGTCCCATCCAGTGGAAGATAAGCTAACTGATTGCCTCAGCTGAGCTCACTAAAAGCAACTGATTCCATCCTCAGAAGGCTAACAATTAGCTCAAGATAAAGTAGATAAATCAAAGTCAGTAACCTCATCTCTGGAGATAAAGTAGAGAAATGTAGAGAATCGACTAAAATGATAACAAGAAATGAGCACCTGTACATTTTATTGGGACAAGTGGGTTCATCTCAAGAACTGGAGAGAACACAGTGCCTGAGATTGTTTCGACATCCTCGATTTCAGCATACAAAATACACATTCAATTCTTCAGAGGCCTTTGCTGTCTGAAATTGAAGGTGCAAATTGGAGAAGGACAGCAGTGGTGTGATGGGCCCCAACAAATGATAGAGCTGGATATAGTGCATTCTCCTTCTGTTTCCCCAACATGCATCTGAATACCTGTCGTATTTGCGCCAAGAGAAAAAACTTGAAACATATATTTTGTATTAAAAGAAGCACCAAGAAAACTCAGCAATGGCCCAATAACAAGAGCACTCAGAATCATTGCTAGTGTAATTCACTAAATCTCTTATAAACATTGATCTCATCAACACAATGCATATGCCAGTAATTGACTCCATATCTCAGGTAATAAAAACCAGTGTACACATATAAGCAAGCATGCATAATCCCAACCGAGAAACTAATACAACCATGATGCCTGAAATATTGACTTATTATAGTAGCAATCTAACTAGCCTGTAAGTACAGGTTCTAGCAACAGTTCACAAAAGAGGGAAACAAATTATCCATTATTAATAAGCTCAATAGCCCCATCTAGCGTGGTAGGCTAGCAGATGACAAGAACTCTGCCTCCAAGCTGTAGCGTCGTTGGCTACCTCCTGGCTGTGCGGACAATTGCCGAGCAGATCTACTCCTTTGAGTTAACGACCTTGGTTGCGTCTGTTCTCCATTTCTTGAATCAGGATGAGATGAGTTCATCCGTTTTGTCCGTAATGTCCGCAGTTCTGTCTCAACCTGTTTCATGGTTGGTCTTTCTTCGCCGTGTAGCCTCAAGCACCGCTCTGCAAGAGAGGCAACATCATTGATCTCAGGTGCTTCCTCAAGCACCTGAGAATTAGCAATATCTGTGATTCTTCCCTCATTGAACTCCTGGAGGAAATAGTTCGACAAGCTCTTGATTGTGCCTGATTCACTTGTGAAAACAGGCTTCATTTTGAGAAGCAACTCCACTAGTACCACACCAAAACTGTACACATCACTCTTCCCGTTCAGCTGCCTAGTATGGAAATACTCTGGATCTAAGTACCCAAATGTACCTTGCACATTCGTGACAATGTGTGTTTGATCAATCGGAACCAATCTGGATGCACCGAAATCTGACACTTTAGCTGTGTAGTTCCCATCCAAAAGTATATTTGAGGACTTCACATCACGATGGAAGATTGATATTGAAGCTGAAGAGTGGAGATAAGACAGAGCTCCTGCTGTTTCTAGGGCAATCCTTAAGTAATCACCCCAAGACAAAGAAAAACCATCACTTGAATCTGCATGAAGGACTTCAGACAGTGAGCCACTGGATACATAATCATACACCAGCAGTGGAACCTCAGTTTCGAGACAACATCCAAAGAGCTTCACAATATTTCTGTGATTTATTTGAGAGAGGACTGCAACCTCGTTGATGAATTGACTGATCTCAGACTCCTCAATGACCTTAGACTTTTTTATTGCAACGACACGCTGATCGGATAATATGCCTTTGTAAACCATGCCATGACCCCCACGTCCGATGATACGTGTAGGATCAAAGTTATTTGTTGCCTTCTCCAGCTCTTCTAATGAGAAAATCTTTGTATTCTCGTTTGCACTTTCATCAGATGATATCAGTGTTTCTAGGAGAAGACCTTGGTTCTTTCGGAAATAGTTATTCCGTAGTTGCTTTTGAACATTTATTTCCATCTACGAGTGAGAAGCACTACACTGAAGCTCATAAGTAGGACACCGAAACCACAGGACAGCCCAACAATTATACCTGAAGGCGTTAAGTGCTTTTAAGTTTCTGTTCTATCTCATTTATAAAAAATGCAACAATAATATAGTCATACTCTTACCTAACAGTAGATTCTGCTGTTTCTTCCTATTAATTTCTGTAATACCTGAATCAACGAGATCTTGATAAGACGAGTCAGCAAAATATATATACATGGAACATAGTAAATCATTCAATAATTGTGAAATCGTGCATGAGCGTATTAAATGAAACCTAAATGGATGTAACACAAACCACAAGTAGAAAAATGAAAATGCAATGTCTAAGAGTAACATGCAGTTTTTAAATGTAATACAACCTTTTTTAGAGAGTTATTAAGTACCTTCACAACCAGATTGGATGTATGGATTTCCTACAAGGCCATCTGAGCATTTGCAGCGATAACCCCTATCAACAACACCAACCCCTTCAACACCTACTTCCACACACTTGCTGTTGATACTCACGCAAGCATATCCAGACATATTCTGCCGGGCCTGCGCACAACTTAGATAACCAGCAACCCATTGCACAGAGGAGAATGACCCATAAGGAATAGGAAAAAGAACATGTTGAGATGCAATATGTTCCCCTTTTATGTCAGGATTCATGAGGTTAACGGTCCCTTCCTCGATATTTATATCGATGACCTGTTTCTCCTCCAACATGACCAATCCAGCTGATGATGTCATATCTGTGCAGTTGAGGTGGAACTGTTTCATTGCAAAGCAACCCTCTTCTAAGCCGAATGGAAATGGCACCTCAGTATAACCACACCAACGGGTGCAATCATCTCTACTCAGAATTGGATTATACCCTAGTTTGATCAGTGAGAAGTTAGCACATATCAATGTCCAAAATTTACCTAACAACAGCTGCACATTTGGCCACCTGATTAGGAAAGAAGGTTACCTTCATCGATCAAGCAGCCATGTGGAATGTAGGGGTTGCCTGAATAACCAGTGCTGCAAATACAGCTGTAGCCATAGCTTCTGTCAATGCACTGCGCATCGTCGATGTCACAGGAATTGGTTGTACTGTCAATGCACTTGGCATACTCGCCGATACAGGCACAGTTTTTCATGTTTTGCATGGCAGCAACACAGTTGGATTGGTCAACTATCTGCCACGATAGCTTAAAACCACTCGGCCCTTCACTAGTTATGCTGATTCTATCCCACAGTGGAGAGGTCTTGTTCGAGCCCGTGCTGGTGTTTTTTGTGATGTGGACAAATTTCAACTGGTAAGTGTTGGCATAGCTTTCCATGTGTACACGACAACATCCAAAGCCATTACAGTTGTGCGTAGCTACTATCTCCGTGATTTCTGGATCTGGGCACACAGTTGCACAGATTGACTTAACGGAGTTCTCTTCGATGGAGTACACCTCCAGGTCACAGCCAGCTATCTTTAGAGCAATGGAATGAAGATGGAAGGATCTCCCAGGCGGTTTCAAAGACAAGTTGTAGACACTGACACCAGGTTGTATGGGGATGGTATGGGAGACGGAGGCCCAGATTGAATTTAATAAAGTAGGATTGCCAAATTTGATCACCTCAGTGATGCCGTCGCGCAAGAAGAGCCTCGGTGGATGAGCGGTGTCGTTGCAAATGAGGTTGAAGTCAGGCCCGCCCGAGCACCTGGATCCGATGCCAAAGGGATACGTGAAGCTCAGCTTGCCGCAGCTCTTCAGGCAGCCATGCAGCGTGGCACCGGCACGGGATGGTTGCGCCCAGTTCCCTTCGGGGCTCCGATGGCTTGTTACACCTCCAGATACCAGAGCTATTGGCTTTCCTAGTGACCTGAGTACCAATAGAGAGAAAATCATAGGGAAGATGCCCATGATCAGTCTACAGTTCTACACGGCACTTTGCACTAGAGAAATTCTGGCATCCTACTGCATATATATACCAATGGTAACAAGCTTACAGTTGACTCAAGGAAGACTGGAAGAGGCTTCGTGTGGATGGGGATGGGGTGTGCTTTGCTTGCATGTGTAAGCAGATAATCATGACCGTCTGTGCATGCACATGTGGACGTGTCAGTGGTGTATCAATACAATGTGAAGAACACCTCAGCAAGTCAGTCCATAAGGCAGTCTACTATGACCATTTCTAACAAAACCACGTTACACATTTCACTTGTGGGTTTTGTGGGTTTCCAAAGGATTACTCTGCACAAAGAGAGGAAAACATATTCATGCCAAACAAAGAGAGGAAACAAATGAACATGCAGAATTACAACACGTAAGTGGCGAACCTCACAAAAAGCTCACCATTAGGAGAATGCAGAACCGTGCCGTGCAACTGGTCGGGAATGTCATCTTCTATCTCCACTGATAGCTTGCAACCGAGCTAAGTGAATCCATCACCAACAGAATATACAGTAGTAAAAATTCTGAACAGAGTGTAGCTAAACCTATCACCAAGGGTTCCTATGGATGTAGTGTGTGCTTTGATGACATGTTGATCCTCGTACATGCCCATGTGGATGTAGCCATGGCGTACTTGATACAATGCATGTAAAAGAGATGATCATGACTGTGACCTCGTACACCGTGCCACAGGATGACCTCGGCAAGTCAGGGCTAAATTTGATGTTTTGACCCTTTTGCAAAAGTTTAGCTAGATCTGACTCTGGTTCGGAAAAATTTCGGGATCTGACCCTTTTTCTACCGTCGGGGTCGATGGCGGCAGGGTATACCAGCCTACCGCTGAGGTCCTTTGTGGTAGGCAACTTATCCATGTTAGCGCAGTGCAGCCCTACCGCCAAACAGATTGGCGGTAGCCTGTGCACCCCTACCGCCGAGAGGTGCCTGGCGGTAGATGGGTACAGGCAATGTGTGTGATACTTAGAAACTATTTATGGTACGGCGTGCACCCGTACTGCCAAGGGCCTCAGCGGTAGGCTCTTATATGCTACCGCCATCGACCTGGACGGTAGGAAAAGGGTCAGATGTCAAAAAAATTCTAAAGTAGGGCCATATTTGGCTAAACTGTCGCAAAAGGGTCAAACACCAAATTTGGCCACAAGTCGGTCCATTAAAGGGGCCGGTCTAAAGTTTATTCCAACGTTGAGAGGAAACAGATGAGCACGCAAAATTTACAGCATGAAAATGGGGAACCACGCAAGAAACTCACCAGCAGTAGGTAGGGCATCAGGAGAACGCGGGATCGTACGATTCAACCTGTTATGATTGTCATCCTGCTCGTCGACAACGGAGGCCGGCTAGCAATCTTCAGTACCCACCTAGTGGAGGCAACCTAACTGATATGGCTTCCAACCGAGATAGGTCTAGGTGACACTGACAGTAACCGAATCCATCACCAACATTAGCTAGTGTCGCTTAAGCTGCGGCCAAAGGAGCCACAAATCAAAAAAAAAAAATCTAACCATTGGCGATGGCCGATGGATTTATAGGTACAGAAGCAAGCAAACCAGTAGCTCCAATTTATAGATAGCTCACTTAGCTAAGTAACAGTAACTGACTCCTTCCCCAGCTTTAGTTGGTGTTTGCTTAAGCTCCAACCGGGAGCGTAGAGTAAACATTCTAGTCGCTGGAGATAAACTACAGAAACTGAATGTGCTAGTGCAAGTCTGTTCCAGATGATGATAAGGACCCTCGTACCCATGTGGATGTGTACCTAGATGTGGCAGTGGTGTACTTCATACAATGTGAAGGAGATGACCATGACTGTGACCTAGTACGCGGTGTCGCAGGAAGACCTCAGCAAGTCGGTCCATTAAAGGGGCTGGTCTAAAGTCTCCTCCTGATAAACCACGTTACACATTTGGCTTGTGGATTTTCTCGGTTTCCAAAGGTTTGCTCTATGCAAGAAAGGCATTACCAACATAGAGATGAATCAAAGCTCATGGGAAACATAGAGACTAGAGAGGGAACAGATGGGCACACAATTTACAGCATGAAAATGGGGAACCACACAAGAAAGCCACCAGCAGCAGTAAGAAACTAAGAATGCGGAGTCGTACCATGCAACCTGTTGGGAGTGCCACCTTGCTCGTCAACAATGGAAGCCAGTTAGTAATCTTCAGTCCCCACCTGGTGGAGACAGTTACTGATGCGCCCATTTAACCAGCGGAGAGCACAGAGTAAAAAGTGTAACTGCTGGGAATAAATTACAGAAACAGAATCATGCACAATACAACTAAGGAAATCACGACGTAAAAACCTCTATCCACTGGAGATGAATTTATAGATTCAGAAGCTAGCAAGGCAGTAACACATTTTTTAGAGGAGTAACACAAATCTTAGTTAAGCTAACTGAATTCTCCAATTTAGCTGTTGCTTCCTCAAGCTGCAACCAAAAGCAGAGGCCAGAGGGTAAACATAGTCATTGCTGGAGATAAACTAGAGACAAAGGATCATGTACATGACTGATGAACACTTCCCCAAGTCAGTGCAGCCTTTTTCCCCTCGACCCCCTCGTGTCGCCCCCGTGGGTGACCCGGGGGGGAAACCCTAGCCGCCGTTTCTCGACCCCGGCCGCCCCCCTCCATTCCTCGCCACTGTCTGCACTGGCGCCGGGCAAAGCCTGGCTGGCAGGGCGGCGGCGGGGCTTCTCCCCCTTCGAGCGTCTCGGGCGGCACGGACGGCCAGATCACGAAGCGGCGTTGGGCTAGCACGTGTCCGGCGGCGCGGCGGGCGAGCATCTTTGCTGCGCTGGCGGCATGGTGCGGCGGCTGCGGCTTGGATCCGAGTACACGACGAGGTGGTGGATGCGTGGTCTTCAAATCGAGTGGTCGCGGCACCGCAATGTTCAGGCCGGATCCATCTGGATCTGGTGCTTGGATGATGTCGGCCGGCGCAGGGTGGTGGTCTTCGCCGCTGGCTTCGTCAGATCGTTGGATCCGGCGCCTGGAGATCTACGGCGGCTGTTCTTCTTGATCCTCCTTCTTGGTGGGTTGAGCCCCATGGCACTTGCATCTCTGCTGGTCTCGGTTCGTGGCTCGCTGCCGGATCCGGAATAGATGGAGGTTTTGTGGTATAGGTTGGGGACCGGAGGAAACTTTGGTCGGCTGGTCCGGCCCGGCATCGGCGGCGTCCCTCGACGCCGTTACCCTCAATGGAGGTGAAGCCGAGATCCCTCCTATCCATATCCGAACCCCTCCCGCACGAAAGTCCAAAATTCAGCCTGGATTGGGCGGCGGCGGCGTCCTGTGCGTCGTAACCTCCATGGAGGCGCCGTCTTGGGAGGATCAGATGGCCGGGGGAGAGATGCTACGGGTGGTGGTCTCCGCGTAGCTCTAGCAGCAGTGACGGTGTGAAGGTTGTCAGGAGGAGCGGCGTTGTATCTACCGCATCTATGACAACGAGTATTGGCGGCATGGTGTAGTTGGATCTCGACGACGGATGCGGCTGTAGGAACGAGCGCAGGGCGGTGGGCATGTTTGGCACCGTGGCGGTGTTGACGGCTGGCCTAGCAAGGTCGATGCATGTACTTGCTCTGAAGATGGATTGGTGGAAGACGGCGGTGACGCCCTTGCAGTATGCACATGTGGTGCCCACTGAAAGTGCGCCGGATCGGTGTGTTACCCAGACCAGGTATTGTGGCTTGGATGAGGCATCCAACATTAGATATTAGGTGTTGGTGTGATACGTCTCCAACGTATCTATAAATTTTTATTATTCCATGCTATATTATATTCTGTTTTGGATGTTTATTGGGCTTTATTATACACTTTAATATTATTTTTGGGGCTAACCTATTAACCGGAGGCCCAGCCCAAATTGCTGTTTTTTCCCATTTCAGTGTTTCGCAGAAAAAGAATATCAAACGAAGTCCAAACGGAATGAAACCTTCGGAAACGTGATTTTCGGAACAAACGTGATCCAGAGGACTTGGAGTCTACTCAAAGCAACGAACGAGGAAGGCACGAGGTAGGGGGGCGCCTACCCCCCCTGGGCGCACCCTCCACCCTCGTGGGCCCCTCATTGCTCCACTGACGTACTTCTTCCTCCTATATATACCCATGTACCCGGAAAACATCAGATATGGAGCTAAAACCCTATTTCCACTGCCGCAACCTTCTGTACCCGTGAGATCCCATCTTGGGGCCTTTTCCGCCGCTCCGCCGGAGGGGGCATTGATCATGGAGGGCTTCTACATCAACACCATAGCCTCTCCAATGAAGTGTGAGTAGTTTACCTCAGACCTTCGGGTCCATAGTTATTAGCTAGATGGCTTCTTCTCTCTTTTTGGATCTCAATACAAAGTTCTCCCCCTCTCTCGTGGAGATCTATTCGATGTAATCTTCTTTTGCGGTGTGTTTGTCGAGATCCGATGAATTGTGGGTTTATGATCAACATTATCTATGAACAATATTTGAATCTCCTCTGAATTCTTTTATGTATGATTGGTTATCTTTGCAATTCTCTTTGAATTATCAATTTGGTTTGGCCTACTAGATTGATCTTTCTTGCAATAGGAGAAGTGCTTGGCTTTGGGTTTAATCTTGTGGTGTCCTTTCCCAGTGACAGTAGGGGCAGCAAGGCACGTATTGTATTATTGCCATCAAGGATAAAAAGATGGGGTTTATATCATATTGCATGAGTTTATCCCTCTAAATCATGTCATCTTGCCTAATGCGTTACTCTGTTCTTATGAACTTAATACTCTAGATGCATGCTGGATAGCGGTCGATGTGTGGAGTAATAGTACTAAATGCAGGCAGTAGTCGGTCTACTTGTCACGGACGTGATGCCTATATACATGATCATACATAGATATTCTCATAACTATGTTCAATTCTATCAATTGCTCGACAGTAATTTGTTTACCCATCGCAACACTTATGCTATTGTGAGAGAAGCCACTAGTGACGGCAGCCTCACACCGCAGCCACACCCACACCCCCTGTTATTCTGCGGTGACGGCAGCCTCACACCGCAGCCGAACCAGTGAACCCTCGTACCCCTCTCCGCGCGGGCTTCCACTGCTGCATCTTCCCCGGCTCCGCGTCGTCCCCTTCCTAGGCCTCGCCGTCGTCCAGACCACCGCCCTGGTGCTCTCGGCGCGGCGTGGTCAACGTGGTCAATGATCGACTTCCATCGGAAGAGTACTGTACGTGGAGAGGCTGACAGCTGGGTCCAGGCGGCCGCAATGAAGTGCCTCCTTATTACCCGCAAAATAATTATTCCTCCACCTGACAGCAGGGACCCACCGGACGGGCCACCTTATTTCACGAAAAAAATGTTTCCCCCTGACTGCTGGGACACACCGGACGGGCCAGCGTATTTCGTGAAAAAAAATGTTCCCCCGGCTGTTAGCTCGGACCCACCGGAAGTGCCTCCTTATTACGCACAAAAAATGAATACTCCCCCTACTAGCTGGGACCCACCATGGTGGGAGGCTGACTTGTGGGCCTACTAAGTTGACTGGGACATGGGCCTTTGTCAACTTTAGTTAATATGAACGATTCTAGCTCCAGTGACCGTACGATGTCCATCCAACGGCCGTAGTGCTTCTTCAACCTCTGGTCTTCTTGCTCCAGCCGCCCAAAGCAGCGCCAGTCATGCCGCATGCTCCTGCCTCCCGTCGCCGGTTGTGCTGCCGCCGAGGCCTCACCGCCCCCTACTATTCCCACCGCTGGCCAGGCCCTGCGGCGACGGCGGCCTCACACCGCAGCCGAACCAGTGAACCCTCGTACTCCTCTCCGCGCAGGCTTCCACTGCCGCGTCTTCCCCGGCTCCCCATCGTCCCCTTCCTAGGCCTCGCCGTCGTCCATCGCCCTGGTGCTCTCGGCACGGCGTGGTCAACATGGTCAAGGAATGACTTTCATCGGACGTGGACTGTACGTGGAGAGGCTGACAGCTGGGTCCACGGCCGCAGCAAGGAAGTGCCTCCTTATAACGCGGAAAATAATGAATCCTCCACCTGACAGCTGGGACCCATCAGACGGGCCACTGTATTTCGCGAAAAAATGTTTCCCCCTGACTGCTGGGACCCACCAGCTACATCTTCGCATGCAAGGAAGTGCGTCCGGGCAAAAAAAATGATTCGGCCCCCTGACTGCTGGGACCCACCAGCTACATCTTCGCAGGCAAGGAAGTGCCTGACAGTCGGGATCCACCTGGTCGAAGCGTACGTAGCATTGTCATTCTGGTCGCGAACGTGTACGTACATATATACTGGTGGATGTAGAGGCGTGCACGTGTCGTAGTAGAGGCGCGTACGTTTCGTAGTAGAGGCGCGCACGTAGCATGTACACGTACGTACAGTGGCCAGGGTGCAAGAAAGAAAATACGGCCACGTATGTGTGCATATGGGCGGGGTCTCGAAGGCCTACTCGCGCATACGTACGGCCAGGGCTCGTGTACATGGCTGGATCGGAACGGAGAAACAGCGTCGTCGTCGTGTTCATGGGGACGCAACGGAATGCGTCATGTTCATCGGTAGGCAACAGAACGCGTGGGAGCCAACCGGCTGGGTCAGAACGGAATGCGTGGTCGTGTTCATCGGGAGGGCTTGGACGGTGCTAACCGATGGAAACGAGGCCTGGCATAACGCAGAACGGAGAAAACGGCCTTGTGTTCGACCGGCCACGTTTGAAACGGGATCCTGTTCATCGGGAGGGGTCTGGCTTACCGCAAAACGGAGAAAACGGACCTCCTACAGTCGAAACGGGGTCCTGTTGATCGGGAGGGGTGTGGCGTACCGCAAAACGGACGAAACGGACCTCCTACGATCGAAACGGGGGTTCTGTTGATCGGGAGGGGTGTGGCGTACAACAAAACGGACGAAACAGACCTCCTACGGTCGAAAAGGGGGTCCTGTTCATCGGGAGGGGTGTGGCGTACCGCAAAACAGGACACCAAGGCATACTGTTCATCTCCACCGTCGACCTCCTCCAGCCTCCACGGGCTCCTGTTCATCCAGCCTCCACCGCGCGCTACTCCACCCGCTACTGTTCAACCACCCCTCCACCGGCACCCCTCCACCATCTACTATTCATCCAGCCCTCCACACCACGGGGGCCTGTTCAACCACCCCTCCATGGGCACCCCTCCACCGTCTACTGTTCATCCAGCCCTCCACCACACCGCGGGGTCCTGTTCATCCAGAGGCAACGCCACCGCTCACTGTTCATCCAACCCCCCCCCCCCCCCGCAACGCTCACTGTTCATCCTAGAGGCAGCATCGATCGGCTTCAGTTAGCAGCAGTAGCGAAGGAATCGCTCGATCGGGTTTAGTTAATAGCCATCGATCGATCGCTCGGGTTCAGTAACGCGTAGCCTGCAGTGCGATCGCTCGGGTTCAGTTAGAGCCCAATGCTTCTACCACGGTTTTTTTCCGTCATGGACGACCCAAAGAATGTCATGCAGTTGCGTCTCCGGCCCCGCCCAGGACGAAAAGCCCATTTTCTGTCATGATCTTTTGTCATAGAAGTAGGAGCCCACCACATCTATGATGATACCGGGTTTTGTCACAATTATCGTCATAGAAGTGTCATATGTATGACAGAAAAAAATTTCGTTCGGCCCAAAATGTCATGGATGTGTCTTTTTTTTGTAGTGGTGACAAATCCTAATCTCGATCTCTGCCAACTCAACAAACACCATCGGAGACACCTGTAGAGCACCTTTATAATCACCCAGTTACGTTGTGACGTTTGGTAGCACACAAAGTGTTCCTCCGGTATTCGGGAGTTGCATAATCTCATAGTCTGAGGAACTTGTATAAGTCATGAAGAAAGCAGTAGCAATGAAACTAACACGATCATGATGCTAAGCTAACAGATGGGTCATGTCCATTACATCATTCTCCTAATTATGTGATCCCGTTCATCAAATGACAACACATGTCTATGGTTAGAAAACATAACCATCTTTGATTAACGAGCTAGTCCAGTAGAGGCATACTAGGGACTATAGGTTTTGTCTATGTATTCACACATGTACTAAGTTTCCGGTTAATACAATTCTAGCATGAATAATAAACATTTATCATGATATAAGGAAATAAATAATAACTTCATTATTGCCTCTAGGGCATATTTCCTTCAAAAGTAGCCGGCGGGAGCACGCCGAAAGGCCTCCACACGCACGAGGTTGCCCTCCGCCCCTCCCTCTCCTCCTGCATCGGCGGGCTGGGACCTTGCGGATCTGCAACACTTCATTGGAGGCGGCCGGATTTGACTTTCCCGGCCGCCGCCGGCTGCGCCAAGCTATGGTATGGTCGGAAGCACCTCGCGCAACCCCGACAAAGGCTCATCGGCGCATGCAGGTGCGGGTTCCTCCCCTTGCCGCCGTCGACGGTTTGCCAGGCTCGGCCCTCGTCCAGAGGCTCTGTGGCTTGCCGATGCCGCTCATACAGTGCGATGACTGCCAGCGGACAGTGCTGCGGCTGACTTCGGGCACGCCGAAGCACCCCGGATGGGTGGTCTTCAAATGCGAAAACGACGGGGTACGTGCTATTTTGCATTCGGCTCATTTCGATAGCTCAATATGTTTACTCATTTCGAACATCACAATGCGTGTAGGAAGATGGATGCTCATTTTGGTTTTGGGAAGGCGAATACATTGATTTATTGATAGAAAGAAAATTGATAGACATTCGTGCACTCCTTAATACAATCGAAGGCAATGAAGCGCATGCATGTGCAACTAGAGGGGAAGCAACGCCTACTTCTTTAGAACCAAAGAAGAATAATGAAAAATGCAAGATCAAGAATTCGCAGATCAACAATGAGTGCATGGAGAAGATATTGCTTCATCTAGTGGAAGCAGTTATGGAAGTTGGAAATCTTCTAAAATGCATACTTGTGGTTCTTGTTTTCTTTGGTCTTGCTTTTCTAGCAAAAATTTGGTCATGTCCTATGTATCCAATGTGGTTGAAAATGCAAAGAAATGCAAATTGAGGTGCAAATTTACATTTTGCGGGCTGGGGGGAGGACGGCCGAAGAGGCAGACCCCGCAAAGCTGACCCGCTGCCTCTGCGGCTTTTCGCTGCGGACTGCAAAACAGTTTTTCCGCGAACTGCAAATGTGAAATGCGGGTCAGCAGGATGCGGGGTCTGCTAGAGATGCTCTTAACGGCCAAAGGACTAGGCCAACTCAACATGCATGTAGAGCCCCACGCTCGAGCCTTCGTCGCACTTGTCGCATCACACGGCCACACTGCCTCGTGCAGCACTGCAGCCTCACGCTGCCATCGGCATCTCTCCATCATTGCCGTATCGCACGACGTCTTGGCATCTCGCCTTCTCCGCACGCCTCTGCTGAAACTTCGCCGGACTAGCTACTGCCAAACCTATCTAACATGCATAATGAAAGCAACCTAAATATGCAAATACATGAATCAAGATTAAAGCTAACAGCCTTCGCCGCCGCTATGAAGCTCCTTATGTAGCTCCTCCCAGCATCCGCTTCGACGCGCTCGAGCTCGGTCTCTAGGCGCAGCTCCCCACACCATGGCTCTTCTATGCCGCCGCCGGAGCGCGCTCCCCCCGTCGCGGCTCCTCTTTGCCGCGGTCGCAGCATGCTCCCCATGCCAAATACCCCCCCCCCCCGTGCCGTAGCTCCTCTACACGGTCGCGTCCTCATTCCACGGTGAATTGCCGGAGTCAGAAGGTCGCCACACACCGTCCATGAATAGAGGAAGTGGGAGTGGGGGAGAGGATGCTTGTATGCAAATCACGAAATAATACAGAGTCCTTAACACGTACAAGGACACCCTAACACATGTACAATGAACCAGAATGACAAAGAGGACTGGCTACAAGTCAACTGACTGAAAAACAAGATTTGGGTCAGCCGACTGACCCGAACATGTTTCAGTCAAGTGTGCCTCTAACAGTAAGGTGCATGCTTCATTATGTTAACACTCTTTTTTTCTTTATCTTTTCCATGCTTTACTTGCGGGTGCATGTGTACAGACCATTCATGCATGCACGTACACTTGTGAACTGCTGCTTTCATACATAAATATAAGGTGTACATAAATATAAGACGATTTGAATATTTCAATAAGGACTACGTATAGACTAGTATGAATGAACAAATCCAGTAAAACACTTGTGGCATTGATATTACACTTTCAGAAAAAAAATAAAAAAATAAAAAAATAATGAAGTTTTCTAAGAAAGAATGAAACCCTTTAAGAAGAAAGAAAATGAGAAACAAAAAAAAACTTTCAAAACTTGCGCACAATTTGCACTGATATTACACATTTTCAAATATGCAAAGAATAAGCATATAATTGTGCATTTTTTGCATTCTACTATAATTTCCAAAGAGTATAACTGAAATAATGTGAAGAAGAAAGAGAACTAAAAAAACTTGTGCACATGTTTTCACTGAAATTGCACTTTATCATAATATGCTAAAATAATCATATAATCATGAAAGTTTGGCACATATTATATAGTATTTGTTTGTATATAATTACACTCAGCCAAAAACCCACAAAAACAAAAATAACCAATAAAGGAAATAAAAAGGGAAAAAGAAAAACCAATAAAAACAGATAACAGAAATAAAAAATGAAAGCAAATATACCCTTAAATAGGAAAGAAAATTATATAAAAAACTAAAACAAAATGATGACAAATTTGCACACAATTTGCACATAAATTATGCTTTGTTATAATATGCAAGAATAAACACATAATAGTGATCTTTTTCGCAAAAGGATTTTTTTAAAGAAATATTGAATTAGTGGCACTGGTATTTGATCCATGGTGTCTCTATTTCTCCAGATCAAAATAATGAATTAGTGGTATCGGTATTACCGTTTAAAAAAAAAGACACTAATGACAAAATTTGTACCCAGTTTGAATAAAAATTGCGCTTTTTTATAATATGCAAGAATAAGCTCAAATAGTGAAATTTTACGAAAAAAAATTCCTAAGTACAAATGAATTAGAGGTATTGGTATTACACTTAAAGAATGAAGAAATGAAATAAAAACTTTAATAGAATTAAAATAGTGAAGTTTTCCAAGAAATAATGAATTAGTGTCATCGGTTTCCCATTAAGAACAAAGGAACTGAAAATAATAAAACAAATAACGAAATATTTTGCAAACAATTTGTACAGAAGTTGCACATTTTTATAATATGCAGGAATAAGAATATAACAGTGCATTTTTTACAAAAAAGAAGCTTCTTGAGAAGAAATGTATTTGCGGCATTGGTATTATCATTAAAGAATAAAGGAAGTAAAATAATACTAAAAAACCAAAATACCAAAGTTTTCAAGACAAAATGAATTAGTGGCTTATGTATTACTATTTAAGAAAAAAATGAAATGAAATAAAAACTAGAACACATTAAAAATAATGAGGTTTTCTAAGAAAGAATGAATTATTAACATTGGTATTGCCCTTTAAGAAGAAGAAAATAAAAAAGTAAAAATAATAAATTTTTCTAAGGTAGAATAAATTAGGGTCATTGGTGTAACCCTCTGAGAAGAAACAAAAATAAATAAATAAATTTAAATATGGAAGAATGAAGTAGCATTATTATTACCCACTAAAAAATAAAAAATAAAAAGTTTTAAGTACACAAACAATATTGCAAATTATTTATGTGTGTACATTACACTCACCCAACATCCCAAACATATCCAAAAATTAAAAATAAAACCTAATAACAAAGAGCAACAGAAAAACAAAAGAAAAAGCACATAAAAACAAAAAAAAATACTACGAAAACGAAGGGAGAGATAGGAGGGCTGGATCGGACAGTTAATGTGCTTCGTCCCGGAAGGAAATCGACTGGCCCAAAAAATAAAGGGCTAGTCAGAAAAAAGAAAGAAGCCCACACAACAAACAACACAAGTTAGAAACAAATACAGCACGAATCTTAGAGAAAAATCCAATGGCCACAAAATTGACTGACCTAAAAGTGAAATTTCAGCTGACTGAAATGTAGATAAAGTGAACACAAAGAGCATCCTAACACAACCTGTAAAACACGAAGATCTTTGAGACCCTATGTCATTATCCCTAAACCTTGCGAGAAGACACCCGCAACACAAGAATCTGCAACAAGACCCAAGAAGGTCATCATCTTTAGACACTGTAGCCCGCGACACTGGTCGACCTCTAGACACTGTAGCCCGCGACCTCGATGAGATCTGGGAACCCCCCACCCTGCTGGCTCCTAGACAAAGGCAAGAGCCCCGCCCGACTGCGGACAAAGCCCGGGTGACATACTAAGACGCGACGCCGCCGCAACGGTCTCAACAACGTCTTCCTCAACCCTAACCCTACTGAGAACCCAAACAATCTCTAGATCTGAGGTTCCAACTCCCTCCCTCCATCGGAGCGGCTGGCGGAGGGAGAGGGAACCAGCGCCGGCGCCGGTTGATCACAAAGGGACCCACTCCTGTTCGCCTGGCGAAACCTAACCGCTCGTGAGATCCGTTTAGGTCACCATGTACTTTTGGTGTATATATCATCTTTTCTTTTTTGTGTTGTTTCTTTGATGATCAACAGTCGGACCGGGCATGGAACTAAAAAAGTGTTGTTTGATAATGGAGTTCCAGGATTAAAAAAAAGGAAACATGTAATGGAGTTATAGGTTTTTAGGGGAAAGCGGAGTTTATTTGAAACACTTTTAATACTTTGATAAAGATGATGCAATTAGACTGAAGCAACGATGTTTGTCACTCTTTCATTCACACGAACATTACCAATGAGTTAAGAAGAACGCTTGAGCATGGGCCGCATTATGGGGTTGGGCCGTCACTTTCTTTCCTTCCCCAAACGAGGCCCCAACCCAATGCGCGGCGCTTCCGTCCGCCGTCTTGCTTCCCCGCCGCCGGCGCCAGTCTTGCCATATGCACCGCCGACCTGAGACCCAGCCCCCTCCCCACACACCACTCACTGACTCACACACACACACCACAAACCGCCGCCGATAAAAATGAGCCGCCTCCCCATGCTCCCGCCGGCCGGCCGGCGTGATAGAGAGAATCGAGCGAGCGGGAGCGCCACCTTATTCGAGCTGTTACGATGGTGGAGAAAGCTGCGGAAAAATTGGCTACAACTTCCCTAAGTCCCTAATGTTGGTTTGATGTTATGTATTTCTTTTGTACAGAAAGTCAAGCACCTCAAGAGGAAATTATCATCTGTTGGTAGAAGGAATGTTGTAAGTCTCTTTTCTCTTCTTGTGTTTCTTTTTTCCTTCTCTTCTTATCATTTTGATTGCTTGTCTGATGTTTGTTTTGCTGGGGTTTCCCCTTTGTGTATTTAGTTTATTTTGGATTTAATGATGTTCTTATTATCTTTTTCTTGTAGAGGCAGAAACGATCGTCTGATTTCCCTGTGTGTTCAACATTCACTAGATATTCTGGAAAGTTCTTCTCAGGAGTTGTTGATGGCATGTGTCCTAGGTACAAGGGTGTTATGCAGAATTATGGGTTGGGTTGTCTCCTCAGTTTTGTCCGTAGCGAGGTTCCTCTTAGGCTTGTTAAGTGGCTTGCATCTAGGTTTGATGTTCCTGCGTCTGAGTTTCAGTTGAAAAGGAAATTCATCCCCTTAACTAAGTATGATATCATGACATCCTTGACCTCCCAGTAGATGGTGAGCCACTTGTTTCTGATCCCGAGTCTGACCGTGATTTTATCCTCTCTCATTTCAATCTTACCAGTATCCCTCCAGTGTCCTTTTTCGCCAATTTGCAGTGTAGTAAAACTTGTAAGTACATGCATTTTACAGTAGTAGTTACACTGCAAATTAGAAGTTTCTGACAATAGTTTTTACTCTGGGATTTACACTGGAAATCATGTATTTACAATGTAAAATACAAGATACTTACAGTAGTTTTTACTGTTGGATTTACACTGTAAAACATGTTTTTACAATGTAAATTACAAGATACTTACAGTAGTTTTTACTGTGGGATTTACACTGTAAAACATGTTTTTACACTGGAAACTACAAGATACTTACAGTAGTTTTACAGTGGGATTTACACTGGAAGTCATGTTTTTACAATGTATTACAAGATACATACAGTCACTGTAAAACATGTTTTTACAGTGTAAATTACAAGATAATTACAGTAGTTTTTACTGATTTTCACTGTAAAACATGTTTTCACAGTGGAAATTACAAGATACTTGCAGTAGGTTTTACACTGGGATCTACACTGGAAATTACCAGCTACTTACGCTAGAATTTACTAGGGATTTACACTGGAATTTGTTTATTTTCCTCTGTAATTATTCTTGTAAGTTTTCTGAATTTTTTTACACTGTATTTTTTCCATTTCGAAACAACTTCAGTGTTTTCAATGAAATTTCCATGATGATGTCAATGTAATCGATCCCAAAATTTATGTAATTTCCTAGAATTACAGCAGTTGTTGATCTATCTCTTTTTGTAGATGAAGAAATTTCCTCCCCTGATTTGTTCATGTGAGAGGTGAAGAGAGGAGTTGGCGAGCAGTTGGGACTGTTTTTGCTTACCTGTGGATCATGATGCCGATTTCCTTCTGATGTCCTTCTTTCTTGCTGCTCTTCTGGTTTCTATTTGCCCTCCGTGTTCTCCCTTCTTTTTTTCTCCCCCTTTCTGATTCAATTTTTGTTTTGTTAGGTGAGATCTGTCCAGTGGTTTGCGGGAGGGGTTTGGCCCTTTTCGTGCGTTGCAAGCTGGGCACATGCTGGGTAATGCCTCAGGTGCTCGATCTTCAGTTCTTCGGATTAATCGACCTGCCCCCAATCCATGTACAGTTGCGCATTTGTTGTCACTTTTCAATTGACTTCTGTATATCTTACCTCTCTCCAGCGGCCAGAATTTTTACTCCGATATGCCCTCGGTTGCAGGTGCAGCCTGAACAAACAGCAGCTGAAATTGGGGATGAATTCAGTTACTGTTAGTAGATGTCAGTTAGCTTATCTTCCACTAGGCGGGACTGAAGATTTCCAGACGGCTGCCAGGGTTGATGGGGACGGCATCCACAATCGATTGCGCGGTACGGTTCCACATTCCACAATCAAGTTTCTGCACAGATTGCTGGCTTGCTCATTAGCTCATATGTTTACCATCAATCCCCTGTCACGTTAGCAATTCTTTTCTCTGTGCAGCATGAGCCACAAGACTAATATTGCGATGTGATCCGCTGTGGGTAGAAATCAGCCGGCCCGCCAAGACTTGTCAATGCCCTCTTCGATGGGCTAGAATATCCTACACAAATCGGCATGCATTGACTGACTTGCGAGGTCGCAGGTCGACCACATTAAAAGTAAGCCTGTATTATAACATGACCATGTCGGCCTCACTTATCAAATCAACCACAGCTACAGGCGTGGAATCCCTGTACAGGTGCGCATGTCTTGTTCTGCATCTCTAACTACGAGCCAGCGGTCAGAAGTTTTGCTTCTGTATGCCCATGGGGTGCAACTTGAACAAACAACAGCTAAAATTGGGGATGAATTCAGTTACTGTTAGTAGCTGTTAGTAAGCTTGTCTTCCACTAGACAGGACTTAAGATTGCAAACAGCTGCCATGGTTGATGAGGATGGCATCCACAATCAATTGCGTGAGACCCTACTCGTCAGTTTATGTGCGGATTGTTGTGGCTTTGCCTGCTCATATGTTGGCCTCAATTTGCACGACAAGGGTTTTCAGCCGCCTTTCTCCATCACAGTTTGGCATGAATTTCCTGTCATGATAGCAATTCTTTTCTCCGTGCGATGTGATTCATTGTGGGTAGAAATCCGCCATCTGGCAAAGACTTGTCAATGCCCCCTTTGATGGGCTTGAATAACCTGCACAAGACGGTAGGCATTGACTCGACTCGGGGAGGTTGCCGGTCGACCACATGAAAAGTAGCCCTGTATTCTAATGTGTCCATCTCGGTCTCACTCGATCAGTCACTCATCAAATCAACCACAGCCATAGGCACCCGAGTTCAGTACAGGATGGGTACTTCTTATGGCCATTCACTGTGTCTTCTTCGATTGGATAACATATATACATCGTCGCTCTGGTGCCTGACTTGGATTTCTTGAGTGAAAGTTGAGGGGCCACACAAGGTGTATAGATAGATCATGGCCGTCTTGCTGCAAATGATGTATGCATCACTCTTTCTGCTAGCATCCGTGGCTCTAGCCAGCCACGATCCTGAAGGGAGTTGGGCACATCCAGGTGCCACTCTTGAAGGTTGCCCGACGAGCTGCGGCAATCTGAGCGTCGACTACCCCTTCGGCATCGGATCCAGGTGCTCCCGTGGTCCTGATTTTAATCTCACTTGCGACGACACCACTAAGCCCCCCACGCTCTTCCTGAGCGACGGCATCAGTGAGGTGCTCGATGACCTTGCTGTTAGCTATCAGGATGATGGCAATCTTGACAAAATATTCAGTACCTCCTTCCGGCATACCATCCTCATGAAACCCGGTGTCCATGTCTATGACTGGTCTTTCAAACCGCCTGGTAGGTCCTTTGAGTACATCGGGCAAACAGCTCTAAACATCACCGGCTGTGACCTGGACGTGTATTGGGTCAGTGACAATGCCGGCACTACCACACGGGCCTGCAGAACTGTGTGCCCAGACCAAGCGAGCACAGAGACGGTGGCTAGGCACCGTTGTAACGGTACCGGCTGTTGTAATTTTAATGTTGGTGGCCTTGACAATGGTGCTTTTCACCTTAAATTTGTCCAGGGGCACACCAAAATCAATAACGGTGCAGGGTCTAAGTCTAACCGGACTGCTCCACTGTGGGATAGAATCAGTATAACAGATGATGGTGGTGTCATGATTTCCTGGAGCATAGTGGATCAACCCAACTGTGTTGCTGCCATGCGTGACAGGACAGCATACGCCTGTGTCAGCAAGAACTCCGACTGCTACGACACTGGAGAGGGCTACGCCTGCATCTGCAATGACGGCTATGCAGGCAACCCCTTCATTCCGGATGGCTGCTCCAACGACAAAGGTAACTATTATATTGATCAAGCAAGAAAAGTTACAACTTCTTTAGATAAAACTTGAATAGATGCTAACCTTTTACCGCTCAAACTAGGGTATAGTCCAATTCCGAGTAGGGCTGACTGTACACGTCGGTGTGGTAACATTACTGTGGAATTCCCATTTGGCATAGAAGAGGGTTGCTTTGCCCGGGAAGAGTTTCACCTCAACTGCACAAATACAACGTCATCGGCTGTTCTATTGCTGGAGGATATTGAGGTGACCGGCATGAATATTGAAAAAGGGACCTTTGAGTACAACGGCCATACCCGTGGACAAGTAGAACAAATATCTGGAGGACCCATCCTTTTTGTGGGTTATGAGTTGTTCTCCTCTCTTCAGTGGGTTGCTGCCAATCTAAGTTGCCTAGAAGCCCAACTTAATATATCTGGATATGCTTGTGTGAGTATCAACAGCAGGTGTGTGGGAGTAAATGCTACAACTGACTATAGCTTTTTTGAAGCTCCTAAAGAAGACACCTATGTCGGTTACCGTTGTAAATGCACAGACGGCTTCAAAGGAAACCCATACATCCAAAATGGCTGTCGAGGTACCCTCTATCTCTCTCACACATGCACGCACGCATTGCACATAATGTATATAACCATTTCAATTTCATATGGCATCTACCTAGTAGATTGTTTCTGGCTTCCGTTGCACGCATGTCGTGCATACAAGATAACTTTCATTATCCATTAATTAGGATTTTCTTCGCCATTCCAAAGCGTAAAACACGTCTCAAGAGTCAAGTTTGACCAACACTTGTACCATTGGATTTGTATCTAGAAGTATTGTCCAATGGCATCACTTTTGTATTACATAAATCACATTTTATTGGTTTAGTTATTTTTAGGTTGAAATCTTTGGATGTGTGGTCGCTTTACAGTTTGGAACAGAGGGAGTACCAATGTTACTACCTCCATCTTAAAATACATGAAAACTACTCTGCTAAACATCTATATGTTTAGATGTCTATTGATAAAGCCTGTATAGATTTTGTATGTACATCATGAAAACTAGTTTTACAGTGTTTGTACTTACATATTTGTTGAAAGACGAACAGTGTTTGTACTTACTTATTTATTGAAAGGCTAACAGTGAATGTTGCTCATCACTGGAGTACCTGGGTAATTTGAGTTTGCCCAAAAGATTAAGGAAGTGCAAAATTGGGAGAAAACGGGTCCCTAAATTTGTCATGAAGTATGCTTAGAAGTTAGAACCCCAACTTGGAAACTAATCTAGGCTAGCGTATATCAGTGAACCAAATTTATACTCTTACATGTAGGCTGGATGGCTGATCATTGGCTCTCAAGTGGGAGTCACAACATTTGATCTTGTAGAGACTTTTTGACGTGAGGTATATTTTGGTGCATAAAACTTGTTGCAAATATTCCAAAATACCAACCACCCAAACTGCCGTTAGAGAAAATCAGAACTACTACTAGATACTCGCTCTATTTTAATATATTTGTCCATGGCATCGGGAGTTTCTGCTTCAAAATATTTGTTCATTGAGAATGTCTTTGCTCTCTGGCCCGTTCATAGTATGTCATTTAATATGGCACGCATGATAATTTCTCATTAACTCCCACATTATGTGTTTTATTGTGAAATGAAGAGAGTAATTGTTAAATTTCTACAAAGAAGTTGCACAAACATATAAAAATATGTGTGTTCTTTTTGCTGGTGAATTGTCATTACATTGCGAAAATTACTACTCCACTTTCTATTTGCTTTATACCATCTATATAGGTTACAGTCAATTGTGTTTTGTGTTAATCGGGGCATGTACTCTGTGTTATGTTATTTACTTCATTGACGCACAAGATCTTGTTAATTTCAGATATTAATGAATGCCTCCAACCAAACATCTGTAAAGGGAACTGCCATAATATTGAAGGAAGCTTCTATTGTACGGAATGTCCTCGCAATACCGAGTATGATCTGGACAAAATGCAGTGTACAACAACAAAACAACATATTCTGCTTTCAGGTAAGACTAAATTGTTGTTATATTTGATAAAAAGTATAAAAAGAAACTTAAAAGAGCTTCATGGCTTCAGGTATTATTATTGGGTTGTGTGCTGGCTTCGGCATTCTAGCTCTGAGTTTTGGTGCAACATTTCTCATTCGTAGATGGAATACAAATGTTCAACGACAACTACGGAAGAATTATTTCCAGAGGAACCATGGTCTTCTCCTTGAATCGTTGATATCATCTGATGAAAGTGCAAATGACAAAGCAAAGATTTTCTCGTTATAAGAGCTAGAAAAAGCAACAGACAACTTTGATAGGGCACGCATCATTGGGAGTGGGGGCCATGGCACGGTTTATAAAGGCATATTATCTGATCAACGTGTGGTTGCAATAAAAAGGCCTAAGGTCATTGAGCAGGCAGAGATCACCCAATTCATCAACGAGGTCGCAATCCTCTCGCAAATAAACCACAGAAATATTGTAAAGCTCTTTGGGTGTTGTCTGGAAACTGAGGTTCCACTGCTCGTGTATGAATATATATCTTGTGGCTCACTGTCTCAAGTCCTGTATGCTGACTCAAGTAATGGTTTTTCTTTGTCATGGGATGGTTACTTAAGGATTGCCATGGAAACAGCAGGAGCTCTATCTTATCTCCACTCAGCGGCTTCAGTATCAATCTTCCATCGTGATGTGAAGTCCTCGAATATTCTCATCGACGAGGACTATACAGCTAAAGTTTCGGATTTTGGTGCTTCTAGATTGGTCCCAATTGATCAAACACACATTGTTACGAATGTGCAAGGTACATTTGGGTACTTGGATCCAGAGTATTTCCATACAAGACAGTTCAACGGGAAGAGTGATGTGTATAGTTTTGGTGTGGTACTGGTGGAGTTGCTTCTCAGGATGAAGCCTATTTTCACGAGTGAGTCAGGCACAATACAGAACTTGTCAAGCTACTTCCTCAAGGAGTTCAGTGAGGGAGGGATAACAGGTATTGTTAATTCTCAGGTCCTTGAGGAAGCAAGTGAGGAAGAGATCAACAATGTTGCCAGTCTTGCAGTGGCATGCCTGAGACTACGCGGTGAAGAACGACCCACCATGAAACAAGTCGAGGTGAAATTGCAGATTCTACGAAGCAAAACGGTGAAGTTATGTCAAGTGGATGCAAGAAATGGAGAACAAACACAATCAATGTTACTAACTCGAAGGGCTAGAGTTGCTCGCCGGTCGTCTACCATGCCACTAGGTGACAGAGACAACGTAGCGTCGACAGACAATCAATGATGATATGCCTTACATGTTCTCTTTTTTTAGAATTCTTTGGCTTACATGTGGAGCTTGTGCCATTTGTTAGTCGACTATGCTACATGTGTTTATTGAATTTACAATACTTGATTATATTTCCTCTGGTCAGATGATTGGAATTGTATTGTAGGCAGTACAAGGTAGGGAGTAAAATTATGTCCGATTAATTACAGGTATAGTGATGTTAGACAAACCCGTTTGTCATGGGATTTCCTTGTACGTTTTCTTGTGTTCTTTGGCTTCCTGCTTCTCCTGTAATTTATTTATGTAAACTGATTATTACCTGGAAGTGTTAAGTGAGTTGCTGGTGTTTGTATTGATGAAATTTTTCAAGACTACGGCTAGTACGTAATAGTACTGTTTTTAGTCTTGTCATTTTTTGCCCCAAATTGATATAATTTACCATGAAGAGGAAATTAGATGCTCACATCTAAAATTCTACGTTTGCTTCTGAAGCTAGACATTCACACATTAATTAAAGGAAACAGATATCCAAATTTTTTTCTCTAATGATAATTTGCTTGTGTCATGATAAAGGGAGGTGGCTCCCATGATTTGCTCCAGGATGAACAGTAAAGTCACAATAAATCTTAGCAATCAAAAAAACGGAAGAATAAAGACAAATTTTGGTGCTCCGAACCAAATTTAAGCATTAAATTTGTTTTCCACACAGGGCGCAAAACTCGTACCTTCTTCATTAAGCTTTTACAAGCACACACAAAATTGAACAGTTGCATGTCTAATCTGTCCGGAACTTTTTAATGTCTGAAAGAATTATTCATTTTAATGTTATCATCAATAAATTCTTCATACTTTCCTGGATGCACCTTCGAATGCTCAATATCTTTGTAATATAATACACATTGACATGTCTTCTCAACATATCATCAATAAAATTCATTTACAGGAGAAGCAGAAATGCGTGACACTATAATACAAGGAAATATTATTCCAGTTAAAAGCCTACCATCATGATACTTGTTATTAGTTATTGCCTGGACATAACTCAACTCCCTATGCGAAAGCTGGAAACGTCTTTTCCTGTTGAGGCCGACGGGTTCGTGTTATATAGCGTGGGGCGCACCTCCCAACCATAGCGCATACATTGTTGAGATTACATATGAGAGGGAGATATTCAAGGAAGGGATGGAACTTGGAGAGAAAGGAAAAGGAAAACAAACCTATCTCTATCTATCTATCCTAACTACCTGGTGCGCCGGGGTGCAACATATCATGTGTTTAACACCCTCCCTTAATCACAACTTCATTAAGTTAAGATTATGTTTGAATTCTTCAAAACTCCTTGTGGGCAAAGGCTTGGTAAATCCATCTGTAATTTGATCCTTGGAATGCACAAACCTGATGTCAAGTTGCTTTTGAGCAACTCTTTCTCTGACAAAATGAAAATCTATCTCGATGTGCTTTGTCCTGGCATGGAACACAGGATTAGCAGAAAGATAAGTGGCACCAAGGTTGTCACACCATAAGCATGGAGCTTGTTTGCTTTTCACCCCAAGCTCTTTCAACATAGACTGTACCCATATGATTTCAGCTGTAGCATTTGCTAATGCCTTGTACTCTGCCTCAGTACTTGACCTGGATACAGTAGCCTGTTTGCGTGCACACCATGATATTAAATTAGGTCCAAAAAAGACTGCAAAACCACCTGTTGAGCGCCTGTCATCCAGGCATCCTGCCTAGTCAGAATCAGAAAATGCATTGACAAGTGTAGAAGATGACTTGCTGAAATTTAGACCTATGTTTAGAGTATTTTAACATATCTGACTATGCGCTTGGCAGCTGTCAAGTGAACACCAGTAGGTGCATGCAAAAACTGGCAGACTTTGTTGATAGCAAAAGATAGATCAGACTTGGTAAGAGTTAGATACTGAGGAGCTCGTACAAGACTTCTATATTTTGTGCTATCTTCCTGACTCAAAAGTTTACCTTCTGTAAGAGACAATTTTTCTGAGCTGGATAATGGAGTGAGTGATAACCTTGCAATCCTGCCTTTTTAACCAGATCGGCCACATACTTTGCTTGAGAGAGATGAAGTCCATTCGGATGCTTCTTTACCTCAATCCCAAGAAAGAAATGCAAGTCTCCAAGATCCTTTAACGCAATATCTGCACTCAAGTCTTTTAAGAGACTTTTGATTGCTTCATCAGATGAGCTGGTCACAATAATATCATCAACATAGATGAGAACAAATATGCATGTGTTATAAATAAATATGGATCTGTTATATTTTGTGTTATAAATATCATCAACATAGATGAGCTGGTACAAGACTTCTATATTTTGTGTTATAAATATGGATCTGTTATAAATAAACAATGATGTGTCTGATTTAGAAGGAACAAATCCAAGTTTTTGCATCTTGTGACAGATACGAGAGTACCACGCCCTTGGAGCTTGTTTTAATCCATATAGGGCTTTATCAAGCTTGCACACATAAGAGGGAGCATTCTTACTTTCAAACCCAGGAGGTTGTTTCATGTACACATCCTCTTCCAGAACACCATGAAGAAACGCGTTCTGAACATCAAGCTGCATGAGACTCCAACCTCTGGAAACATCAATGGACAAAACAAGACGAATAGTGGCAGCTTTTACCACATGACTAAAAGTATCCTCATAGTCTATACCATATCGTTGTTTGAAGCCTTTTGCAACGAGCCTAGCCTTATAGCGATCAATGGTTCAATCAGATCTCCTCTTAATTCTGAAAATCCACTTGCAATCAATTACATTTTTACCTTGCTGTGGGGGAACAAGGTGCCATGTTTTGTTTTTCTTTAGTGCCATGTACTCTTCATTCATTTGCTTCTTCCACTTATCATTACAAAGTGCTGCATCAAGGGTTTTTGGCTCATCTAGTTCTCCTGTGGAACAGACCAAACCATATTTAGTTATATGTTTGTAATTTACTGGTTGAGTTACCCCTTGTTGTACTCGTGTATGTCGCGATGGTGGAGCAGCAGAGTCCATAGCCGCAGAGGATCAGGGGGGACAGGATCATCAGATGCAGCTGCAACTGATCCCGAGGGGGATCCTATCACGGCAGCAGCTCCAGCAGCCGCAGAGCTGGCCAGATCTTCTATGGCCAACTGCTGAAGCGCCGCGTCCACGCGAGGCGCAGAGAATGCCGAGCCCCGCGCGTGGGGGGCCTCGCTGGGTCCGCGCCCTCACTGGCGCGTGCCGCGTCCCGCCGCTTGTACGTGACCGGTTGTTGCGGCGTGAGTCCAGTGCAGAGGCGCGTGTCCTGTGCGGGGTCGTTGCGGCGTGAGTCCAGTGCAGAGGCGCATGCGCCTGCGCCTGTCCCCTCTGCGGTGGCTGATCCCGAGGAGGATCTGATGACCCACAAGTATAGGGGATCTATCGTAGTCCTTTCAATAAGTAAGAGTGTCGAGGTTTAGCATCTTTCTTTTTCATAGGATATTTAATAGCAGCATGATCGGTGTGAATAGTTACTTTAGAATCAATAATATAAGGTGTGAACTTATCACAAGCAAATACAACTGCTAAGAATTCTTTTTCAGTAGTAGCATAATTTCTTTGAGCATTGTCTAGAGTCTTACTACCATATTTAATGACATTTAATTTCTTATCAACTCTTTGCCCTAGAACAGCACCTACAGCATAATCACTAGCATCACACATAATTTCAAAGGGTAAATTCCAATAGGTGGCTGAACAATAGGCGCAGAGATCAATGCTTTCCTAAGTATTTCAAATGCTTCTACACAATCATCATCAAATACAAATGGTATATCTTTTTGTAATAAATTAGTCAGAGGCCGAGAAATTTTTGAAAAGTCCTTAGTGAACCTCCTATAAAAACCGGCATGACCAAGGAAACTTCTTATACCTTTGATGTCCTTGGGACATGGAATCTTTTCAATAGCATCAACCTTGGCTTTATCCACCTCAATACCTCTTTCAGAAACTTTATGCCCGAAGACAATGCCTTCATTAACCATAAAGTGGCACTTTTCCCAATTCAAGACAAGATTAGTTTCTTCACATCTCTGCAAAACTCGATCAAGGTTGCTCAAGCAATCATCAAAAGAGGATCCGTAGACAGAGAAACCGTCTATGAAAACCTCACAAATCTTTTCACAAAAGTCAGAGAATATAGCCATCATGCATCTTTGAAAGGTAGCAGGTGCATTACATAAACCAAAAGGCATACGTCTATAAGCAAAAGTACCAAAAGGGCATGTAAAAGTAGTCTTTGATTGATCATTGGCTAACACAGGTATTCGAGAGAAACCAGAATAACCATCTAGAAAGCAAAAATGTGTATGTTTGGATAATCTTTCTAGCATTTGATCAATAAAATGTAAGGGGTAATGATCCTTTTTAGTAGCCTTATTTAATTTGCGGAAATCAATTACCATCCTATAACCTGTAATAATTCTTTGCGGAATCAATTCATCTTTATCATTAGGGACAATAGTGATACCTCCCTTCTTAGGGACACAATGGACAGGACTTACCCACTGACTTTCAGCAACGGGATAAATTATACCTGCCTCAAGGAGCTATAGTATTTCCTTTCTTACCACTTCTTTCACTTTAGGATTCAGCCTTCGTTGATGATCAATAACTGGTTTGGCATCTTTCTCCAAATTTATTTTATGTTGACATAGAGTGAGACTAATGCCCTTAAGATCATCAAGAGTATATCCAATAGCAGCACGGTGCTTCTTCAGAGTTTTCAATAATCTCTCTTCTTCATGCTCTGAAAGGTTAGCACTGATAATAAAAGGATATATCTTCTTTTCATCAAGATAAGCATATTTAAGAGTATCAGGCAACGGTCTAAGCTCAAACATGGGATCACCCTTGGGTGGAGGGGGATCCCCTAGGATTTCAATAGGCAAATTGTGTTTCAGAATAGGTTCCTGTTTAAAGAATACCTCATCTATTTCCCATCTTTCATTCATAAACATATCATTTTCATGGTCTAGCAAATATTGTTCTAAAGAATCACTAGGAGGTACGGCAATAGAAGCAAGACCAATAATTTCATCCTTACTAGGCAATTCTTCTTCACGGTGTTGTCTACTAAATTTAGAGAAATTAAACTCATGAGACATATCACCCAAACCAATAGTAACAACATTCTTTTCGCAGTCTATTCTAGCATTGACGGTGTTCAAGAAGGGTCTGCCAAATATAATGGGACAAAAGTTATCTTGTGGGGAACCAAGAACAAGAAAATCAGCAGGATATTTAGTTTTTGCACACAAGACTTCAACATCTCTAACAATTCCCATTGGTGAAATAGTATCTCTATTGGCAAGTTTAATTGTGACATCAATATCTTCTATCTCGGTGCGTGCAATATCATGCATAATTTCTTTATATAAGTCATAAGGTATTGCACTAACACTAGCACCCATATCACATAAGCCATGATAACAATGATCTCCTATTTTAACAGAAATAACAGGTACGCCTACCACAGGTCTATGTTTATCTTTAGCAAAAGGTTTGGCAATTCTAGCAGTTTCACCGCAGAAATAAATAACATGCCCATCAATATTATCAGCCAAGAGATCTTTAATAATAGCAATAGTAGGATCAACTTTGACTTGCTCAGGAGGTGTATAAGTTCTAACATTGCTTTTACGAACCACGGTTGAAGCTTTAGCATGATCCTTTATTCTAACAGGGAAAGGTGGGTTCTCAACATAAGAAGTAGGAACAATAGGATCATTATAAGTGACAGTCTTTTCTTCAACTTTAATAGGTGCAACTACTTTTACTTCTATGGGAGGATGATATTTAAACCACTTATCCTTGGGGAGATCAACATAAGTAGCAAAAGATTCACAGAATGAAGCCACTATCTCAGAGTCAAGTCCATATTTAGTGCTAAATTTACGAAAAACATCGGTATCGATAAAAGATTTAACACAATCAAACTTAGGTGTCATACCTGACTCCTTACCTTCGTCGAGATCCCAATCTTCAGAGTTGCGTTTAATTCTATCCAATAAATTCCATTTGAAGAATTATATATATAATTGCGATCATCATAAAAGAGCCAGCACAAGAAGTATCGAGCATGGAATGATTATTATGAGAAAGCCGAGCATAAATTTTTTGAAGAATTATTTCTCTTGAGAGCTCATGATTGGGGCATGAATATAACATTGATTTAAGCCTCCCCAAGCTTGAGCGATGCTTTCTCCTTCGCGAGGCCAAAAATTATATATATAATTGCGATCGCGATGAACAAGATGCATAGGATAGTACTCTGATGAAATTCCAATTTCATTCGTTTATAGTTCCATGACTTCGTATCATCACATAGCCTGTACCATGTCGATGCATCTCCCTTCAAAGATAAAGGGAAGACCTTCTTCTTAACAACATCATCGGGTATACCTGCAAGCTTAAATAATCCGCAAACTTTATCCACATATATTAGGTGCTCATCAGGATGCTTTGTTCCATCTCCTACAAAAGGATTATCTAGCAGTTTTTCTAACATACCCGAAGGAACTTCAAAGGGAACATTTTCATTTTCAGTAGGTTCAGTAGGTTGAGGAGCAACTCTTTGCTCTATTGGTCGGGGTGAATATACCCCGAACAAGCCCCTCGGAGGATTACTTTCCGTAGTAACAAGTGACAGTAAATTTCAGCACACTATATAAATTTTTTCCTTACCAAATTCCACCTACCAAAGGCGCTTCACTCCCCGGCAACGGCGCCAGAAAAGAGTCTTAATGACCCACAAGTATATGGGATCTATCGTAGTCCTTTCGATAAGTAAGAGTGTCGAACCCAACGAGGAGCAGAAGGAAATGATAAGCGGTTTTCAGCAAGGTATTCTCTGCAAGTACTGAAATAAGTGGTAATAGATAGTTTTGTGATAAGATAATTTGTAACGAGCAACAAGTAACAAAAGTAAATAAAGTGCAGCAAGGTGGCCCAATCCTTTTTGTAGCAAAGGACAAGCCTAGACAAACTCTTATATGGAGAAAAGTGCTCCTGAGGACACATGGGAATATCGTCAAGCTAGTTTTCATCACGTTCATATGATTCGCGTTTGGTACTTTGATAATTTGATATGTGGGTGGACTGGTGCTTGGGTGCTATTCTTACTTGAACAAGCATCCCACTTATGATTAACCTCTAATGCAAGCATCCGCAACTACAACAAAAGTATTAAGGTAAACCTAACCATAACATGAAACATATGGATCCAAATCAGCCCCTTACGAAGCAACGCATAAACTAGGGTTTAAGCTTCTGTCATTCTAGCAACCCATCATCTACTTATTACTTCCCAATGCCTTCCTCTAGGCCCAAATAATGGTGAAGTGTTATGTAGTCGACGTTCACATAACACCACTAGAGGCTAGACAACATACATCTCATCAAAATATCGAACGAATACCAAATTCACATGACTACTAATAGTCCTCAGGAACAAATGTAACTACTCACAAAGCATATTCATGTTCATAATCAGAGGGGTATTAATATGCATAAAGGATCTGAACATATGATCTTCCACCAAATAAACCAACTAGCATCAACTACAAGGAGTAATCAACACTACTAGCAACCTACTAGTACCAATCCCGGACTTGGAGACAAGAATTGGATACAAGAGATGAACTAGGGTTTTGAGAGGAGATGGTGCTGGTGAAGATGTTGATGGAGATTGCCCTCTCCCGATGAGAGGAGCGTTGGTGATGACGATGGTGATGATTTCCCCCTCCCGGAGGGAAGTGTCCCCGGCAGAACAGCTCTGCGGGAGCCCTAGATTGGTTCCGCCAAGGTTCCGCCTCGTGGCGGTGGAGTCTCGTCCCGAAAGATTGCTTATGATTTTTTCCTCGACGAAAGACCTCATATAGCAGAAGATGGCCATCGGAGAGCCAACAGGGGGCCCACGAGGCAGGGGGCGCGCCCTAGGGGGTAGGGTGCGCCCCCTACCCTCGTGGCCAGGTGGGTCCCCCTCTAGTGTACTTCTTCCACTCAATATTTCTTACTATTTGCAAAAATGACTTTCATGGAGTTTCAGGACTTTTTGAGTTGTGCAGAATAGGTCTCTAATATTTGCTCCTTTTCCAGCCCAGAATTCCAGCTGTCGGCATTCTCCCTCCTTATGTAAACCTTGTAAAATAAGAGAGAATAGGCATAAGTATTGTGACATAACGTGTAATAACAGCCCATAATGCAATAAATATCGATATAAAAGCATGATGCAAAATGGACGTATCAGGATCCGATCTCCTGCACCGCTGGCGATCCCGAGGCGGATCCTTTCGCCTGCGCCGCTGCCGATCTCGAGGCGGATCTGTCTCCTGCCACGGGACACATGGGATATAACCCAAATTTTGCACCATTTGCTTCATTTTCTTCGCAGTTTTCTCCTGTTTCATCAACACAGATCTCACGCATGCCATTAGGTGAGTCAGTCAACAAATGATCATCAACATTTTCCCCCTTGATCAAAACTAGTGAGATGAGGTGGTGAGAGAAGAATTTCTTCTCGAAGGCGTGCACCGGCATTAGGGTGAAGATCAGCGAAAGGAAATTTAGTTTCATCAAAGACTACATCACGGGATATGTAAACACGTCCCGTGGAGGCATCGAGGCACTTGACCCCCTTATGCTGAGCACTATAGCCAATGAAGACGCACTGTTTTGATCGGAACATGAGTTTGCGATTATTGTAGGGACGTAGGTTTGGCCAACATGCACACCCAAAGACACGAAGAGACTTATAGTCTGGTTTGGTGTGAAGAAGCCGTTCTACCAGAGTTTCATGATTAATGCACGACTCGGTAGCATGTTTATGATATGAACGGCAGTGAGAAATGCTTCATCCCAAAATTTGAGGGGCAGGGTGGCACCTGCCAAAAGGGCAAGGCCAACTTTAACGATGTGTCGATGTTTTCGTTCGGCTGGCCCATTTTGCTGGTGCGCATGAGGGCATGGCACGTGGTGTGAGATACCGAGTGTCTGGAAGAAGGAGTTTAATTTTTCGTACTCCCCTCCCCAGTCGGATTGGACATCAATGATCTTGCTGTCAAATTTTCGTTCAACGAGAGCTTGAAAGTTTTTGAAAACTTGAAACACATCAGATCGTCAATTTAAGAGATAGATCCAAGAAAAATTGCTATAGTCATCGATGAAGCTAACATAATAATCGTGTCGACCAACAGAGGTGGTGGCAGGACCCCAAACATCAGAAAAAATTAACTGTAATGGTTTGGTAGAAACACTTGTAGAAATTGGGTAAGGAAACTGATGACTTTTAGCTCTATGACATGAATCACAAATTGTTTCATTATGACGCTCACCAACAAATGGGAGCTTATTTTTCTTGAGCAACCTTTCAAATAAAGAAAAAGAAGCATGTCCTAAACAATCATGCCATCGTGTGGAGGAAAGCTTGATAGCACACTTGTTTATTTTGTCTTCTAAACTCCGGAATCAACGGATAGAGGCCACCAACACATCCACTGTGATAGAGAATTGTCCTCGTTGCCTGATCCTTGATCAAAAAGAAGCAAGGTTGAAATTCAAGAAAGTCATGATTGTCAAGGGCAATTCTATGGACAGAAAGAAGACTTTTGTTGGCACTAGGAACATGCAAAAAAATTCGAAGATGAATGTTGCGATTAGGGGTATGAAATATTGAGTGACCAGAGTGACGTATACTCATAGCTTCTCCGCTGGCAGTGTGGATTTGATCCTTGCCGCGGTACTTCTCCTTCATGGTAACTTTCTCGAGCTCGTTGGTGATGTGGTTCGTGGCTCCGCTGTCGACGTACCAGTTTGTGTGAACGCCATAGGAGCCATCGGCAGCCTCAGCGACTTTCTCCTCATCTTGTGAGTCGTAGTCGTCCTCCTCATACCGGTACCAGCAATCCTTTGCTGTGTGCCCAGGCTTGCCGCAGATCTGGCAACGGGGAGCGTCTGGGCGGTTCCTGCCGCCACCACCAGCACCGCGTCCACGGTGACCGCGACCACCAGATTAGGGTGGCGTGGCACCACAGTTGCGCCGCCAGACCTGCCCTTCTTGCGAGATGGACCGCGCGAACGGGAGCCGCCGCCCCGCCCGCGAGTGGCCACATTAGCAGAAGATTTGAAGCCGCCGCCGCCAGATCCTTGAAAGTGAGCCATGCGCTGATCGAAGTTGGAGAGCATAGCAAAGAGCTCATCAAGTGTTACCTCGGTGACGCGAGCGTCGAGGGCAGAGACCAGGGGCTGATAGTCGGCGTCGAGCCCATGGATGATGTAGGAGGCGAGTTCGTCATCGGGGATCGCCTTGCCCGCGGCGGCCAGCTCGTCGGCGTAGCCGCGCATGGCGGGGAAGTAGGAGGCGACAGAGAGGTTCCCCTTCTGCGCGTTGATGAGGGAGGTTCTGATGTTGTTGATGCGGCTGGCAGATTGCGAGAAGAACATGCCGGCGAGCGTCGTCCAGAGCCTGCCCGCGGTGGTGACCGTGGTCACCGTGAGCAGCACCTCGCGCGTCAGATTGTTCAGCAGGTATCCGAGGACCTGTTGATCCTCCCTGACCCAGAGTGGGTGGAGAGGGTTGGGCGATGAAGTCTCCTTGCCGTCTTTGGTGGTGACAAGGAGTCTCGCCGGCTCCGGCTGAGTGCCATCGACATAGCCGAAGACACCGGCGCCACGCAGCTAGGGAATGACTTGCGTGCGCCATAGCACATAGTTTGTGCGCGTCAGCTTATCGGTAACCTGGCCATTGAGGCTGGTTTGGGAGGCGCTGGAGGAGGAAGACATGGCTAGGGCTAGATGGAGTTCGTATGGAGCTTAGATGGGAAAATGATGGCTCTGAGTACCATGTGCGATAGCTGGAAACGTCTTTTCCTGTTGAGGCCGACGGGTTCGTGTTATATAGCGTGGGGTGCACCTCCCAACCATAGCGCATACATTGTTGAGATTACATATGAGAGGGAGATATTCAAGGAAGGGATAGAACTTGGAGAGAAAGGAAAAGGAAAAGAAACCTATCTCTATCTATCTATCCGAACTACCTGGTGCGCGGGGGTGCAACATATCATGTGTTTAACACTCCCTACCTTGTACAGTACCAAGCTAGTGCATTGTACTATTGATTGATTAAATTTCAATCCCAGTTGCGAGCTCGCAAAAGAAAATATATAATCAATCATCAACTATAAAATTCACTGAACGCATCTAGCGTGCTAGACTAGCTGATGCCATGAACTCTTCCTGCAGGTCGTAGCAACCTTGGCTGTCTCTTGACTCTAAGTTGTATCTGCAATCCACTAACGTGGCTGACGACTGGAAAGCAACTTTAACTCCTCGAGTTAACAACATTGGTTGTGTTTGTTCTTCATTTATTACATTCGCTTGACATGAGTTTGCCCTTCTTGTTCGTAATATCTGCAACTCAACCTCAACTTGTTTCATGGTGGGTCTTTCTTCACCACGCAGTCTTAAGCACAACTCTGCAAGACTGGCAACATCGATGATCTCATCCTTAGTTGCTTCCTCAAGGACTTCAGAGTTCAGTATGTCGGCGATCCCTCCCTCGTTCAATGCCCTTATAAAGTAGTGTGACAAGTTCTGCATTGTGCCTGATTCACTCCTGATGATAGGCTTCATTCTAAGAAGCAACTCCACTAGTACCACACCAAAACTATACACGTCACTCTTCTCATTTAACTGCCTGGTATGGAAGTACTCTGGATCTAAGTACCCAAATGTACCTTGCACATTTGTAACAATGTGTGTTTGATCAACTGGAACCAATCTAGAAGCACCAAAATCTGAAACTTTAACTCTGTAGTTCCCATCCAGGAGTATGTTTGACGATTTCACATCACGATGGAAGATTGATATTGAAGCCGCTGAGTGGAGATAAGATAGTGCTCCTGCTGTTTCCGTGGCAATCCTTAAGTAATCATCCCAGGACAAAGAAAAACTAGTGCTTGAGTCAGCATTTAAGACTTGAGACAGTGAGCCACAAGATATATATTCATACACGAGCAGTGGAACCTCAGTTTCCAGACAACACCCAAAGAGCTTCACAATGTTTCTATGATTTACTTGTGAGAGGATAGCGACCTCATTGATGAATTGAGTGATCTCAGCCTTTTTAATGACCTTGGACTTTTTTCTTGCAACCACACGTTGATCAGATAACATGCCTTTATAAACCATGCCATGCCCCCCAGAGCCAATGATGCGGGCCGTATCAAAGTTGTCTGTTGCTTTCTCTAGCTCTTCTAATGAGAAAATCTTTGTTTTGTCATTTGCACTTTCATCAGATGATATCAATGTTTCTAGGAGAAGACCTTGGTTATTCCGAAAATAATTCTTCCGTAGTTGTCGTTGAACATTTCTTTTCCATATACGAATGAGAAATACTGTACCAAAACTCAGAGCTAGAATGCTGAAGCCACCAGATGACCCAATGATAATACGTGAAGGCATTAAGCTCTGTAAGTTTCTTTTTATCCTTTTTATCAAACATAACCATGACTTAGTCTTACCTGAAAGCAGAATATGTTGTTTTGTTGTTGTACATTGCATTTTGTGTATATCGTACTCGGTCTTGTGAGGACATTCAGTACAATAGAAGCTGCCTTCAATATTATGGCATATCCCTTTACAAATGTTTGGTTGAAGGCATTCATCAATATCTGAAATTAACAATATCTCGCTAAGATGCGCCAATAAACAAATATAGGTGGATACATATTAGTATATTACATAACATAGAACGCAATGGATCATCCAATTAATATGGAATACAACATGTTAAGAAACCTACACAAATGATATTAATCAAACAGAAACTAGAGAAGCAGTTTTGGGTGTAATGTTCAAGGCACCATATGTTTTAAAATTAGCACACACCTAATATAAGCTCTTGGGAAAGTTGAGATGTACTCACTCTTTTTCTTTCTATGTGTCCACAACTCACCATGTGCACAAATAAAGAAAGCACAGATATAAAAGTGATTTAAATTAAGAGAATATACCTTGTCAAAACGATATACTATTATGATCACTTTACCTCTTCCAAAGCATTTAAACTGGGGTAGAGGGTGAAAACAATGTAATAAGATGGCATGGCATGGCATGCTGATGAGATCTACCAGAGGTATTAATAATATGGCATTTAGCCATAACTCATTTTTATGCTGAAGAAAAGAACATGACATGTGCATATGACATTCTTCGCAGCGTAATAACCACTTGGACAATACACAACATGAAAGCTCTTAAATATAACTGTTAAGAGCTCTGAGCTGAGCGAGGGACAATGTGTGTAGTTACCTTGACAACCACTTTGGGTGTATGGATTTCCTCGGAAACCATCCGAGCATTTACAGCGGTACCCAATGTAGCTCCATTCACCATCTACTGCTACACACTTGCTGTTGGTACTTACACAAGCATAACCAGATATATTCCGTTGGGCCTCTATGCAACTTAGATTAGCTGCAACCCACTGCATAGAATAGAAGTAGCCATATCCAACAAAAAGAGCACGCCTGCTAAATATGTGGTAAAATGATGCACCTTGTTGGTCAGGCCAGATGGACTTAATGGTCCCTTGGTAAACATTCAGGTCCATAACCTGGTCAAGCCCAAACATTAGGACAGCTGATGATGCCATATTTGTACAGTTGAGCTGGAATTCTTCCCTGGCAAAGCAACCCTCTTCTAAGCCGAATGGGTACGGCACACTAATGTTACCACACCAACGGGTACAATTAGCTCTGCTCGGAATTGGATTATACCCTATAGTTTGACCAGTAGAAGGTTAGAATGCATTCAAGTTCTAATGTCCAAAATACCTAATCACGGCTATGTATTTTTCTTTTTTTTT
>NC_057800.1:740421880-740474917 GCF_018294505.1 Triticum aestivum
TGATTTAAATTAAGAGAATATACCTTGTCAAAACGATATACTATTATGATCACTTTACCTCTTCCAAAGCATTTAAACTGGGGTAGAGGGTGAAAACAATGTAATAAGATGGCATGGCATGGCATGCTGATGAGATCTACCAGAGGTATTAATAATATGGCATTTAGCCATAACTCATTTTTATGCTGAAGAAAAGAACATGACATGTGCATATGACATTCTTCGCAGCGTAATAACCACTTGGACAATACACAACATGAAAGCTCTTAAATATAACTGTTAAGAGCTCTGAGCTGAGCGAGGGACAATGTGTGTAGTTACCTTGACAACCACTTTGGGTGTATGGATTTCCTCGGAAACCATCCGAGCATTTACAGCGGTACCCAATGTAGCTCCATTCACCATCTACTGCTACACACTTGCTGTTGGTACTTACACAAGCATAACCAGATATATTCCGTTGGGCCTCTATGCAACTTAGATTAGCTGCAACCCACTGCATAGAATAGAAGTAGCCATATCCAACAAAAAGAGCACGCCTGCTAAATATGTGGTAAAATGATGCACCTTGTTGGTCAGGCCAGATGGACTTAATGGTCCCTTGGTAAACATTCAGGTCCATAACCTGGTCAAGCCCAAACATTAGGACAGCTGATGATGCCATATTTGTACAGTTGAGCTGGAATTCTTCCCTGGCAAAGCAACCCTCTTCTAAGCCGAATGGGTACGGCACACTAATGTTACCACACCAACGGGTACAATTAGCTCTGCTCGGAATTGGATTATACCCTATAGTTTGACCAGTAGAAGGTTAGAATGCATTCAAGTTCTAATGTCCAAAATACCTAATCACGGCTATGTATTTTTCTTTTTTTTTGATTAAAAGAGGGGGTTTCCCTCCGATTTCATTAATGAAACCAACGGCTATGTATTTGGTCGCCTGATTAAGAAAGAAAGTTTACCTTTGTCTCTGGAACAGCCATCTTGAATGAAGGGGTTGCCTGCATAGCCGGCACTGCAGATGCAGTTGTAGCCGTCAGTTGATGTCACGCTATGGTCGCCGCACAAGGAATGCTTGCCGATACAAGCATACCTTGTCCTGTTTCGCATGGCGCTAGCACAATTTTGTTGATCCACTATATTCCACAAAACTGTGCCGCCGCCACCATCACTTATGCTGATTCTATCCCACAGCATAGAGGTCTGGTTTGAGCGTGTTCCAGTGCTAGTTTTGCCGTGGTGGTGGACAAATTTGAGTTGAAAAGCATCAGGAAGCAGGCCAGTGACAGGAAAACTGCAACATCCAATGCCACTGCACTTGAGCCTAGCCATGGTCTCTGTGATAACTTGGTCCGGGCACACAGTCGTACAGATCCATGTTGTTCTGTGTGTGTTGTTGTTGACCCAATACACATCCAGGTCGCAACCAGTGATGTTCAGAATGGTTTCCCCACGGCTGAAGGATCTACCAGGAGGTTGGAAAGACAAGTAGTAGACATGGACACCAGATTTCATGGGGATGGTACGCCAGAAGGAGGTACTGATGCTTTTGTGAGTGTGGTAGTAATCCCCACCGCTACCAACAACGATGTTGTCGATCACCTCGGTGATTCCGTCGCACAAGAAGAGCCTGGGAGGCTGAGCAGTGTCATTGCAAATGAGGCTGAAGTCAGGATCCCGAGAGCACCTTGATCCCATGCCAAAGGGGTAGTCGAAGCTCAGATTGCCACAGCTCTTGGGGCAACCATCAAGTGTGGCAAGTGATGGATGTGCCCAATTCCCTTCTGGGTTGTGGCTTGTTACAACTCCAGATGCTAGCACCATTAGCTTTCCTAGTGAACCTAGTAGCAGCAGAGAGAGTGATGCGTACATCATCGGCAAGAAGCCCATGATCCACACACCTTTCACAGCTCCAAATTTCACTCGAAATTCAAGTTCAGGCTGGAGACTTAACAGTGGGTATGTGGTGAACGTCTCAGCTGGGAGGCCTTCTCTTGTAATGTACCACTTTCATGACTGGCAAATTTATGGTGGCATGGCGAAGAACAAGAAAAGTAAGGACTCCAGTCCAGAGGATGTTGATGTGGTTGATTTTTTCTTGTGGCGTTGCTGCCGCAGAGTGACCTCTCAAGTCAGTCAATGCCTGACTTCTTGTGCAGGATATTCTAGCCCATCGAAGGGGGTGTTTGACAAGTCTTTGACAGCCGGCTCATTTATTCCCAGAATAAATCGCATTGCATTATTGCCTGGCTTGTGGTTCATGCTGCAGAGATAGACAGTGAATGCCATCGACAGTGAGACCCGGCTGCCAATCTTCAGTGCCACCTAGTGAAGATAAGCTAACTGATCGCTTCCAACCGAGATAAGCTGCAACGGAGGGCAGACTAGTAAAGTGAATATTGTGCACAGAGTAAATCAACCATGCCCTATGCCAAGGAGTTCCTGACGAGCCAAGGAGTTCTTTTTCTTGGAAAAGGAGGAAGACTCCCGGCCTCTGCATCTGGACGATGCGTGCAGCCACTTTATTAATTATTCATAAAAAATCTTACAAAAAAATACAACAGTAAGTCTAAAGCCACCGTCTAGACAACATTTGCCGCTGCTTCCTATCCAATTGATGAAGGGATGCTGATAGTCCGGGTCTAATACTACAGACCTCGCAGCCAGTGGTGGAGCTAGCCCGTCCATGGAGCCGGGGCAAAATACAAAGGGGTGTGCTCCATAGGCATTTGCCCACAAAGACTGGTGATTAATTCTCAGTCCCTTAGTGTAATTTAATGGAAGTATTTGGGCAGAGCCCGGGCAGCTGCCCAGGGTCGCTGGGAGGGTGGCTCCGCCACTGCTCACAGCCAAGGCTAACATCTAAGACCTGAGGCCCCAACCTAGCCACTTGCCGGGTCTGGGGCACACATCGGTCCGGTGCGCTCTCAGAGGCCGCCGCCGCCAACTGCCACCGCTCCATCTTCAGAGTTGTACTGAGCATCAACCTTGCTCGGTCTAGCTGTCGTCGATGCCACCATGGTGCCCAACGGCAACACCTCCCTACGCGCAAACAGCTAAGCACGTCGCGGTTGCCACCGATACACCTCAGCACCATGCTGCCAAGTATCACCAGCCAACACAGCTTGAAGTCTTTGGAAGATCGGTCGTGCGTAGCACCTGCCAACCAGGCCTGATAAAGCGTAGCACCTGTCGGTCAGGCATAACTACATCTCCACCGAAGCTCCATGCAAGGCGAAGCCGCTCCACCTCCTGCCTCTGACTTCCAGTGCTGCTCCACAAACGATGCTCTCAAGAGAGAAACGACACCGCAGTGCCGCCATAGTCCAATCTGGAACACCAGATCCTAGGGTTTCCCTCGGAGCAGCATGAGTGAGTCGACAGTAGTTACACGACGATGTGTTCATCAAGGTAACGGCGTAGAATGCCGCCATCGCCTGCCGTCGGCTCGGTTTTCACCGGCAACCATGTCTCCCCAACTCGCAGCCGGGACTAGATGATGGATCTCGAGATCTGATCACCAAGCCTCTAGCCGGCCACCTCCGACGAAGAAGATGACCACCACCGTTGGCTACACCGGCCAGAACAGATCTGCCAGAGGTGCCACCGAGCAGTCCACCAGACCCTCGACGCCGTCGCCGATCTAAAGCCAGATGACGTGCCGCCGAAGACCGCAATGCGCCGCCGCCCGATCTAGGCCAGCAGCCGCCCGTGGCCCAAGGCAGGGCCGACCACCGCCGTCATCGTTAAACCATCGCCGCCGCTTCTCGATTGGCCGCACCTCCACGCACGTTGGCGCCCCGCCACCCCTGAGACGTGGGAGGGAGGAAGGGCCGCCACCACTGTCGGCCTCCGGGCGTAGGCCGGTGGCGGCGGGAGGTAGGAAGGAAGATGAGTTAGGCTCCGACGGCAGTTAGGGTTGGGGTGCGACCTGAGTCGCCCGAGTGGGGGGCGACGCGGGGGTGTTTCTCCTACCGAGCCAAGGAGTTCTTGGCGAGCTTAAACAACAATGGTAGCGACGTGTACTACAAGGAAGACGGAATCATCGACAATGACGTGCAGGGGATCACGTCGGTAGGGTACTACGTGTTGAGTGGTGCTCAACCTTGTCCTCCAGATCTTTAGCCAAGTTTCTCAGATCGCGCTTCTCCTATTTTGGCATCCCGTGATCTTTTGTTTTATTTTCCACTGATCATGTTATGACAAGCGGCCAACGGTTTTAGGTTATCACGTCACGCAACTCTGAAAAAAAGAGAACACGTTATCTATCTCATACGGGTTTGATCTTCTGTAATTTTTTCCACAACATGCCTCATAAACATCTTGACACAACGCGCATGCCTGTAACTAAGTCACTCCACATGTGAAGGTAATCATATTAATCAGTTTTCATAAACAAGCGCGGCTCCAACCAATAAACTCGTACAATTATCTTGAAATAAATGGACTTACAATACCAATCTTTGTCACATTGTTTTCCCCTTGAATACAAGCGCATGCGGAGCTTACAAAGGTGGAAACATAATCATGCATTATTGCATCAGTTTACAAAAGTAAAACCAAATCATCCATTATTATGGGCTTAACATAGGGAAACACTACTAGCAGCCGTCTGATAGCAGACGTTTACCAGACCATGCGCGGGTCGTTGATGTCTTTTTCATCTCACGGTTGAGATGGCCTCCTAAATCCTTTTATTCGTTTCCAAAATACACCATTATCTAGCCACATCATCACCCATAACTCCTCCCGTAATAATCTCACCTACCATAAACGCATCAGTCTCCTCGTCCTATCTCCATAACTACACCCGACAGCGTCAATCTCGTCGTCGCCCCTGTTCTCACCACCATGAACAGCCTCTGTCCATGCCCGTGAAACTAGCCATGCCGGTGCGCTGTCCCATCGTGTGGTTATGCCTGGCATTAGTTACGACGCGCACGACCAGCGAGCTCGCAGCCCCATCGCCGTCTCGGTCATCTACAATTGCTTCGAGCACCACGGCATCCAGTCCACCGCGGTAGATCTTCGTCTCGGTCACCGGATGTATCTGGCACGCGAGGAACATTGCTGGAGTCGCCCCCCTCATCTGCAGGTACCATCCTCATCTCACCTATGGATTGTGGGAGGTCTTGATATAGTTCTACTCCATTGTGTATCTGCATGACAGAATCATTGTCCTCATCCAACCTCTTGGTCCTGACTATCCTCATCATATAGAAAGTATGTTGATATTGCATCCATACCATGCTTCCTGCTTTTCATGATTCGTACATATAGGATTACAACGTCAGTCCTTACAGTTTACTTCATATTTACCACGCCAAGGCTTCTACACTAGGCCAGTTTGCTTCATACATATCAATCTTGTGCTTCTACATTGTGTTTAGTTTTTCTTTGGCTCTATGCCCTGCATGTACTTGTAGGCTCCATGTTTTTTACTTAGTCGACAGCCAAATCATGCTTCCTAAAACGTATATTATGGACAAGCTGCATGTGCCACCCCCTTCCTTATCTTAACACAAAGTTCCTTCCTAGCTCGAGCTCCGCGGTCCCTCCTATCTAGACCGTTGGCTTGCTATGCGAGTTGTGCAGGAAAGGAGCGGCACGAGCGCGCAGCGGTTGCATGCAGCGTCATTTGCAGGCGCTGCCGTGCGCAGGTAAACAGTAATCAAACCTAGGTATAGCCCTGTATGCTAGTACTTGTGGGTCCTAGCGCATCTGACTCCCCTCTGTTCTGTCTTATCAGCCGCCCCTCGTCTCCCATCCGCATCTCACCCCGGCGCTGATGGAATCCTCTGCCTCGGTGGTGTCTCCACCTATTTAACTGTTGAAAGAAGCTAGGTCGCTGAGTTTGAGATCCATAGTGTATACGAGGAGATGGAAAGGAAGACAAAAGAGGATGCCAGATTATAACATACCTCTGATCCAGGCAGATGGAGACGGACGTCATTGCGGATGGATCTGGAGGCGCCGCAATCAAAATCTGTTCGGCCGCTGCCGCTATCCCATGATGGGCTCCTCTGCCTCGTTGGTGTCTCCACCTCTTTTCCTGTTGAAAGAAGCGAGCTCGCTGCTCTCCAGATCCATGGTGCTGCAAGCAGATACAAAAGAGGAGAAAGAGGATGCCAGAGTAAAACAGCTATGCGTTGCCTGATAGAAGGAACGAGATTACACGCGTCGTACTTGCACAGAGGAGTCGTCCAGTCCTGTTAGTTGTCCGTCGTTCAGTGGAACGCATAGCTGTTTGATGGGCCTAGTCACGTGGGGCCCTTCACGTCTTGTCTAGTAGCCTACTAGGCCCATCAAATTCGAATCTTTTGCAGCCTCCCGCCAGAGTATTAGGGCTTGATTCCCGTGGCAGAGCTGCTGTTATTCAAACACTAGATGACCCGTTGCGCCAATGGCGCAAAGGCCGAATGTAAGCTAATTGATGTGAGAGTATGCTCTAACATATTATTGTTCAAAAAGAATAGCTTATATACATTGGTTGAATGTGTACAGGATCGATTGGGAAATCTTAATATGAGCTTGTAAGGGTGTGTTTGGTTCAGGAACAAAGTGTAATGGAATGTCATGGTTCCGTTCCATAGAAATGGAATGGTTCCGTCTCTGTGTTTGGTATAAGAATGTAGTGGAATGGAACGGTTACGTCTCCATGTTTGGTTGGTGGAATGGTATGGAATGAAAATTGTTCAAATTGGTGTTTGCTTTTCTGGTATCATATGCAACATTGATAATATGTTCCTGAGCTTTCTTTTCTAATTCCAAAATAACATTTTCTTTGTCTTTTCATCATCGAGGAAAACAAGTCAGGTGCCTCCACCAAAGTGAAAACATCCCTCGATTCTCCTATCTCGCCTCGCCCGGCATACATGAAGATCACACTGTTCTAGACATTCACATCAGATTATCAGAACCATATCCAGTTTTGAGGATCGTTGCTTACATGGATTAGCCAATTGAACCTTCCTGAATTCTTCTAAGCTCGCCATGGCTGCCGCCTGGAATCAGGCGCCCTTCTTCCCGGCCTTGGCCATGGGCCCGCTGGTGCCACCAGCGTCAGCCGCCACCCTCTCCAACTACCCGCCGAGCACTGGATGCCACCGCTCGTCTTCCCAGCGTGAGCCCCGCTGCCCACTACCGCCCGTCTTCTCGGCCGTGAGCCGTGCACCCGCCGCCCGTCAGCCGATTCAGGGTGAGGCGAGGGAGAGGACCGGCCGGCGGCGCGGATCTAGGAGAGGACCGGCCGGCGGCTTGGATCAGGAGGGATGGATCGAGGGGGCTTCGTGCAAGTGGAGTACGACGTGCGAGATAGAGAGGGACGAGCGCTGAGCACGGTTCCGCGTGGTCCGCTCGATTTGGAGAAACCGCTCGGTTCCGGATCTCAGCGGAATATTCGCTCGATGGGAACGAGTGGGTTCCGTCCCAGTTACCAACTGAACGCTAGAACGTGGCCCAGGAACGAGTCCGACCCATTATATTCCGGTTGGTTCCTGAAACCAAACACATCCTAAGTGCTGCAGATATGATCACAGGGAATGTTTGATGCAAACATTAGTGTGAAAGCATGGATAAAAGGAAAGGTTGTTTTCTTCGGTCATAGTGTTGTGAAACAATAGTAGAAGAGGAGACCTTCACATATATGCAATAAGCGATGGTAAACCGCTCTTGACTATACAGACAACAATAAAATCTAAAGATCGTAAACTACATCATAGACTACTTTTCACCATAGAGGCAACAAGGGAGGACTAAAGTCTATACATATCTTGCTGGGAGTAGTCCAAAATGGGAAAGATGCTGGTCTGATAGATATGAAACAAAAGGTGGTTGTTGCGGTAACCGATGAAGCACGCTATCCAGGATACATTCAGCAAAGTTTACCAGAAACTGTTGCTGGTTGCTTCAAGGCGCTGCTCAAACTTCATAGCAATGTAGCGTAGCCTTTGCGTCAGTCCTTCGATGCTTGCAAGAGCTGTTTTCATAACTCCTTTGGTGTTGTCCTGACCTTTCAGGTGGCAAGCAGCTGTTGTGTTTTCTATCTGGGTAGAATATGAGTTCATGTACCTGACAGCGTAGTAGCATGTTTTGCGCAGCTTCTTGATTGTCTCATTCGATGAAGTCAACCATTTGACCAGGTGCGTCACTTGATTTTCTAGCCTCTTGACATGGGTGTAGTGGTAGCCTCTCATTTCTTTGCCATATGCATTCTCCATGAATCTAATAGCCTCCATAGCAGCACTGACTTCTGCATCTTCATAGCTATCTAAGATTGCACCTGGTATAGAACTCGGGACAAGTGAACCATCTAGCAATTCCAAAGTAGAAATGAAAGTCACTGTCACACGATTCTTTCCGCCTGGGTATATTTTGTGCTGGTAAGTTGCAGGGGGCAGCTTTAGAGCTTGCAGCATGAGGCCAAAGATGTGAGCATAAGGAATCACTATCAGGTAGTCATTATCCTGTAGGGACAAAGCGAGGGTAAATTTTCTTTCTCACAAAATAATAGCTGAACCAATAGATGAGAAGTGCTAAAAGCTGCTAGCCTAATTAACCTAATAGCGGAACATTAAGCCCTCAATTTAGCAAATAATTGAAGATTTACCGCAACCATATAGATCTAATAGCAGCAGTCTTAAACCAATGACAATAAATAAACTACCACTATTTTCTCCCGTAAATAAACTGCAAATAATTAACATAAGCATTAAATCGGTCACCCTAATTAACTTAATAGGTTAACACTTATCTCTCTCTAATGAAATAAATAACATCATGCATCACCGCAAGACAGTATAAATTTCACTCAAAATCTAATCAAAACTGCATCTTGTGCCATTTATGACACTTGGATCAACATTTAAGGGAATAACAATAGATCATTGTCAAGTGGGAATGTTTTACTGAATTTCAACTTATATGATAAAATTATTAGGCAAGCTTTGAAAATAAGTTTATAAGCTTTCAGAATCCTATCCGCAAACACATGACAGTTCCCTTGGAGGTATATACTTATTTCTCCATATGTCATTATTTCAAGACAAAGCATGTTATTCACACCCACTTAGAATCATAATTTCCAGTAAACTTTCCATACAGCAATATCAATAAAAAGGCTTCTGTTCTTTACCTTTGATAGAAGAGGCAACTGGCTGAGGCTGCCCTAGCATGAGGTCAAACTGTCGATTGCAGAGCTGAAGCGCTATTGAAAGTAATTACATCACCTGCTCGATGTACAAAATAACCATTATATCATATATCATATTTTACGGTTAAAACTGCAAAAGGAGTAGAGAACGGCAAAAGGGAACTACACAATTTAGTCAACAAACTAAGTTTAGAGGCGCAAATGTATGATGGAGCGCACGAATTCCTTTCGCTGGTCTCCGTGTGAATTACGTAGCCTGACAACTAAATTTCAAATCATGGCATGATGGCAAGCAAGGAAAAGGTGCCAATTCACCACCACTACCAAATTCCTCCACATCCAGCTAACTTTTATGGCTTCATGCCAACATTGGCCAACTCCTTTAACATGTAGTAGAAACAAATGATTTAATTTATATCATACAGTAAAATCTTCCCTCAAGTCTGAAAGTACCACAGACCCTGATGTAAGGAGCAGAATAAATTTAAACCATCAGGCGCATTGTTTCTAAAACCAGGGCCAACCTCTCAAATCTCTATATGGTGTTCTTGTCCCCGAGAAATAGAAAAGTGAGTTATATACAAGGAAAATGTACCAAAAGCAAGGTGAGTTAGTTGTTTCAAACATGCAGTCCTTGCTAAACATTTAGCCGAAAGAAGTAGAATAACTAACCCATCACTAACGCTTAAGTACAGTATCTGATTTTTTTTCTGGCCATGCAAACATATAAATATTTGGCAGATATGTAGACTAAAGTGTCAACTAAAAAACACTGACCGCAATTGGAAGAAACATAATCAGTCTAGAATAAGCATTTGTAGCTAGATAAATTACTTATTTCAAGTTGACTGCTATTTCTTTTAGGAAGCAAATCATGGCAGGAAGTCAACTATAAAATGGCAAGAAGATGATTGTCCAACAGTTTTTCCTCTGGTTGATTTCGGGTAAAACAGAGAGGCCATACCAGCTGCACTTCCTCATTTGTAAATTCCCGACGCTTGTTCTTGTTTTGATTCATTTAGGCTGGCTATCTTCTTGCTGCTTGAACCACAAGTTCTTTTATCTTTCTTGAGACCTCTACATAGATAGAGGAAAATCAAGAAGATGAAAATTCCATTCAAGATCAAAATATCGACCTTCACTATCACCTCCAGCTCATACAAAATTAGCGACATCAAGAGACAACAAATTATAAATCAAATTAAATATTTGCACAATTCAAATATCTGCACAGAAATCTACAAGCAAACAAACAACCCCATGGATCTTTCATTGTACAAAGGCATCTCAATATACACTCAGAGCTTGATAATAGAAACGAGGCATAGTTATTTTAGTCTGCCAAGCATTTTGTGCCTACCGCAATCATGAAGTATACTGTGTAACTAACCTAATCGTTTTCTCATTGTTACCCAAGAAGGAAGAACTACCTAAATAACTGAGAGGAGGGCAGTGAGGAGGATGGCTTGGGTACTGATTCAAACTAACAACCGATAGATCGGGTTTCACATTAACATAAAACAACATCACATTTATCATCAAGTGCTAAGCTATCATCATTCAAATGCATGTAATTTCTGGTTTTACGTGGACATACCGAACGAAGCAATGGGAAAACATAGAGATTAGAATAGCAGTCCATGTAGCAGACAAAGTCAAAATAGCAACAATTTCGATCGCTTCTAGGACTATTAGCAGTGGGCCATGCACTTGCAGGTCCCGTTGCCATTAAAATGGAATCAGGTTACCCCCATGGTAGCACATTTAAAAGGTGCCGAAATCTAAACAGAAATAGAATAGCCAGGAAAACAGATCAAGTTACTCAATGGCCGCACGCACACGCATCAAAAGGTGCGGAAACCTAAACAGAAACATAAACATATATTAACCGAATTGATCAAACCTAGCTATCCGATCCAGGCCAACCAGTGGCATCACATATATATCGACCGAAATGCATTGGGCCATTGCAAATCTGAATGGAGGATCAATACACAAGTTTATGATTATGGATAGGTTCGCGTTGTTTAGAGATGCGGGTTGCAGGCTATATCCATGCCAAGACAGTACCTTGTATGTATAGGACTGAAGGATAATATTTTGAAGAATCTGAATCTAACTTCCATTTAACAGAAATTATAGCATCTATACTGTGTAGAGGGTTCAGATATATATTTGTTCACCAAGCTTCTTTATTATGTCCATCTCTTTTTCTAGTTGCAATATAACACAAGGAGGCATTGTTAGTCCGAAACCAGACTGTACGCGAATTTGGGCGCATTAATTTCACAAGCCAGGGAAATAATGTACTTCCTAAGACATACCATAGCTTATTCCTCTTATTTCTTTCTCAGACATGCACACATCAAATTAGAGGAATTTTAGGGAAATAAATGAAAGCTTGATGCGAGACAGGAATGGGCAAGCATATGGGAAACGAGCACTTGCAAGCATATTCTTACTTTATGAGCACCGCTAACAAGCCCTGGAGGCTCGGGGTGACATGAGGCGCCGCATCTGGTCGATCACAATGACCATCTGAATGTCGAACACCATTTCAGCTTCCTCTGCTCTAACCCAGTGGTCTGGCAGCATCGGATGCCACCAAAGCTGATCCCTGCATACCAGGACACCAAAATTATAATATGAGAAGATAGCATAGGAAGAGCAAAAAAATTTGTTTAGTCATCCCACAAAGCTACTAAATTCCTTGGCTCAGTTAAGGTGCTTTTCAACACCATCACGGAACCGGGAGTAAACTGCGCACATCTCAGCAGCTGCCACACACTGGTGCCAGACACGCGACAACAGCGGCGAGGAGGCCGGCGGCATACTCGGACGTTCAAAGCTGTTCAAAGCTCCTCAGGTTGTCTATCTATCTCAAATTCCTCTCTCTTTTACCAAAAGTTAGACACGGTCGAAAACTCAAAGAAACAAAATTCTTCTGGTTGTGTATCTCTCAGATTCCTCTCTATTTTCTTTAAAATTAGATGCGGTGGAGACGGAAAAGAAATTAACTTTGTGCACTATTTATACACACTGGGAGGAGAAAATATATGGAAGAAGTAAAACCAATTAGAGTAGTATCTAGGTTTATAAATATACAAAATTGTCGAGCATGAATTTCCCTTTTACACTTCGTCTAGCAGATTAAGTATATAACAAATCAAACAGTAAATATGTGAGCTCAATGTCTCTTGTTGGCAAGTAAACAGAAGGCAACCAAAACTGAAGATATACATGTTCTGGACAGGACAATGGTTGCTTCTGTTTGTTGCTGGCCCTCTTCTGTCCAAGGCTACCAATCGTATGGTCAGCAACTAAAACAACCATGAATTAAGAAATTAATTAACTGTAATTAACAAAAATAGACTTCACATGTGAATCCAAAATGGCAATGAACACGAACCCTAACGGTGCATCACCAGAAAATAATGTTAGGAAGGATGGGCGTTTCGGGAGTTACCGGTCTGGCGCCTTAGGAGGAGGCTACCTTCCGGAGTCCGTCCTCTTGGTGATGAAGCTGACGCCGATGAAGCTGAGAATGAAATTCTGTCCAACATAGTACAACCTCCTTTAATATTTTTATAGGATTCGATATAGAAGAGGAATTCAGACAAATTATATGTGTATAAGCATCTACAGAAACATATCTACAACTATCATGTTGAAAGTTTATTTTAATTCAACCTCTAACAGGCCGTAAACTGGCAAATGAAAAAACTGCGCTCAGGATAATAACTTCCTGGACAGCACATTAAATTGATGGCTGCTCTGAAACTGCCTGGCCAAAAAGCACAAACAAATACTCTTTGGAAAGCTTGAGACCTACACTACAACTTATATTTGGAGACTTGAAATTATGGACTGATCAGCCCAGAATTGGCCCAAACATCACTATCCAAAAACACCAATTCCTCTAACTGAACCAAACTATTCCTCTAATTATGTACAGCAGGGGCAGCAGTGCTAAATGCTTTCTTCTCTACAGATTCTTATAGCAACATAGAAATAAGTGCCTTTCATTGAGCTTTTCAATTCAGCACACATGAGCAATTAACTTTCAAAATCCTAGAATAATAGAGGCATAGGTAAGAAACACCAACCTGCAATAGATGTTGCATAGAGAACTTTTCAGTTCAGCACACATGAGTATTTAACTTGCAAAATCCTAGAATAATACATGCATAGGTAGCTGCAGTGAGAAGGAGAGGAGCACCAACCTGCAATGATGTTGGATAGAGAAAATAAACTCTCAGCAGGAGCATATCCGCAAGCCAAACGGGAATAACTAAAAGTAGCAATGTGTGAAACATAACATAGAAAGTCCAATCACTAAGTTTCATAAGAACACCGACGACAAAGGAATATTGTGAGAGATTGATCTTGGCTTACCTTCTGCCAAGGACGACGTCGACGGCACCGTCGACGACCGCTTCGCCAGCAGTGCACCAGCACCGCGCCTGCTTCAGCAGCTGCTCCTCTCATCCCCGGCGGCGCCACAAAGAGAAAAAATGAAAAAGAGAAATCAGGAGAAGAAGCAGAGCAACGAAGAGGAGAAGAGGCAGCAATGGTGAAATAATGAAACGGGAGATGTGGAGATGCAGCCCGCACAGGAGCATGGTGGCTAGTTTTACCTCATACTCTTATCCCTTGGTCAGGCAGCGCTCGATCCAGAAGCACGGCACGCAGCGGCAACGGAGTTCTTCACCAATCCTCGCCTCCCTCTCTCTCCTGCAGATCGAATCCAGCACCGCCGCCGTCGCCGGCCAGCTCATGGAGTCCAGCCACCGCCGCCCCAGATGTTGGTTGCTGCTCCTCTCCTTTCCCCTCCTCCTCTGCCGTCGCCCCAGATGCCGAGTACCGATCGAGGCCGCACTCCTCGGCTCGAGGTCCTCAGGCTGAGGCCGGATCAAGGCCATGCTCGTCGAGGCCGGCCAGGCGGGGGAGCCCGTCCCGCGCGAACCTAGAGCTGGCGGTGGAGACGGGTTCGCCCTCGAAGCGCTTGGCCACGGAAGCCTGCGCCCGAGCGATGGGAAGGCCAGGAGGAGGAAGAGGCGAGGCGGTGGAGGAGTAGCAGTCGGCGGCGGGGCTCCTAGGGCGCAGGAGGAGGAGGTGGGAGGGAGTGGCGGCGGACGAAGGAGGGAGGAGCGAGGGGCGCGGACGAGGGAGGGAGGAGCGAGGGGCGCGGGGCTGTGGATTGGGGCTAGGGTTCGATGCGGTGCGGTGTTTTTTTCCTTCGCGTGGTGTGCTGCATCCCCACGCGCGGCGTGGTGCGGTGGTCTTTTTTCCCTCGCGTGGTACCGTGCGCTCGAGGCCTTCGTTGTGACTACCACTCTAGGAGGCTTTATATGTTAGATGTGAACGTATATGAGGAAAAAGATTCTCTATTGCATGGTCCTGATAGAGAGTACCGTGGAGCTCAAGCTACACAAATCTACTCTCCTATCTTAATTTGAACGATTGTGCAGAGATCTTTTGTATCTCCCTGTTATATAATATGCTTCGACTATGTAGAAGTCATATTGAGATTGCAAGAATACGATGCATCCAATTTTCATGCTTCATTTGTCTCATACATGTGTTTATTCATAATGCACAGTCAGGTTCATACACACGATAGTTATGCTTCTTCTCTATGTGCGGTTTGGTTTGTTACTTCACACTTATGCTTCTACATTATGTGCAGTTGGCTTCATTTTCATGCTTCGTATTGTTTCATAGACGTCATGCTTGTATCCAAATCAAACTACTCATGCTTCCTAAATTTTGACAGGGCTAACTTGAGATGATGATCGTGCTTTACCGTCTGTGTGCATGCCACGATCATCGATGTTGGTCATGGAGTCCAACGTGAGATCAAGCATCTCAATGACCAATGTTTTGTCATCATTTGGAAGCAACCTAGCAAGCCACACAATCGGTTCTCTAATTAAGGTCAAGGGTGTCGTCCCCTCGATGGTGTGGTCCTCGCTGCTCCTCACCGGATTCTCGTGGCTCGTGATGTCAATACTCACAGATTTGTGAAACAAAAGGAAGTCATCGAGGCTTGGTCGGAAGCGGTGGATGGAGCAGAGGACTATGAATTATGTAGCATGGTTTGTAGTGTTGTAAGCATGATTTTCATATGATGAAAGCAATTTGAGCACATTTGTATTCCTTGGAATCAGATTCCTAATATGCTTAAAGCATGTGTTATGACTTATGCGTACATGTGATAATAGTTCTTTTTTATAGAAAGGAGATTGTATTTGGGTAGAGCAATCCTCTAGTTGGTTGATTCAGATTTTGTGTACAGTAGAAATATTGTCCGAAACATAAGTTCCATTTTGGAAGCATATTTGGGTAGAGCAATCCCCTTTTGGAAGCAAATTTTCCATTCGGTGTACAGATATGATAGTAATTTTGGGACGGAAGTAGTAGTTGTTATACTTTCTACTCGTAATATGTTTCAACTGCCTATTAATATTGCATCCAATATTGCTCTTGTTTGCTTCCTGCGAACAAGAATGATACATTGTACATTGTACTGAATATAGTTTTTGGTACAACATTAGTGCATTATAAGTAGGAATGGCATGTGAGCAAGCATGTGACCTTTTTATTCTACCGAAGCATCAAAAATCTTTATTAAACATGTGAGGAAGCATGTGCCATCTGTGATCCTTTGGTACTGAAGCATCGAATGACAAAGTAGGCGAGCATTATACGTACGTTATGCATGAAGCAACTAAGTGCCACATATAATTTGTTAATATCCATGGTAATATCGTTGACACTGGAAAATGTTTCAAACAAGTTTGCATTATATTTCCATGAAACAACAAAAATATTTCCATGGATCAGAAAAAGTTTGCATTATTTGAGATCCGATATGATGCTTCCATGATGTGTGAGAAATGTTGCATAAATCTACCTACCATGTTTTGTTCGAATGGGGGAAATGCTTTCGTCAAAACAGATACAAACCAGGGATCAGTTCCCTAAAAATTTGGAAAATTTTATTATTCTATCATACATGCTATAAACAGATCGAAGCATATTCTGGCATACTCTGGACACTAACTAGATCGAAGCAATTGGCAGTTGGCGTGGAAGCAAAATTATACAGAGACCAAAGCAAATAATTTCTAACGGAAATATTAACGCCCACACGTGTGGGCGTTTGCATTTCGCCCACATGCGTGGATCCGCGTCCGTTTGTGAGCGCACGAATCTTGGCATGTTTCTAGTGCCACGTAAGACTGGCCTGATGTGTGGGCGTTCAGTCGGTCGCCCACACGGCCGTTTCACCACACAGGAGGGGCTGGTGTGTGGGCGTTCAGCAGTTCACCCACACGCCACTTTGCACGCACACACAAGGGCTAGTGTGTGGGCATTTGCCATCTTGCCCACACGTCCGTCTCCTCTCCCACACCCAAGCTGCTAGTTGCCATGTGTTTTGCAGTGCACATGGCAACTGCCCCTAGTGTGCTTTTATAAGCAGGTGGCAACTCTCTTTTTTTACCCGAGTTTGCCATGTGTTTTGCAGGGTACACGACAACTGCCTAATGTGCACGTAAGCAGATGACAACTCTCTTTTACCAAGTTGCCATATGTTTTTGCATGGTATATGGCAACTGTCCTAACGTGCATGTACATGGCAACTGCCCTAATGTGCACGTAAGCAGATGGCAACTCTTTCTTTTTACATGGCAACTGCCCTAGCATGCTTGTGAGCACATGGCAACTCTCTCAACTGCCTAGTGTTAGTATGTGGCAACTCCTAAAGTTATGAAATCATGGCAACTACATTAGATCAGACCATACATGGCAACTGCAGTTGAGCAACCATGACAACTGCAGTTGTCCGACATGGCAACCGTAGTTCAGCGACATGGCAACTGCAGTTAAACAAACATGGACGAGGGTCTGGACCATGGCAACTGCGGACGCGCGGTGACCGTCACGCGTGGCATGCGGGACCAGCAGGTACGAGGCCTGACATACGGGTGTGTGGGTGTTATCAACTTCGCCCACACGCACGCGTGCGAGAGGGGTCGGGAGGGAAAAAAAGAGGCATGTGGGCGCTAGTTGTTTTGCCCACACGTAGGTGTGTGGGCTGTTTCTCTTATACACCACACAAAATGTGTGGGCGGACTCCCTAACGCCCACACGTGTGGAACTTATCGGCCTCCATTTCTAATTCAGAAGATCATATCTAGTACTACAAGGCAACTAAAGTTTCACCGGAAATAAGGTTCCTCGCGGTTGGAAACTAGTCTTTTTATAGAAGCAAATTGCATGCATGGAAGCACATAGTATGGCGCCTAATTAATGCCAATTAATATGATATCCGTGATTAGTAATACTAGTAGGAAACAAATTAATCATAGTTATTGCAAAATCCGCATGCAACTAAACTAACGGATGCACTTTTCAAGGAAGCAATCCAACTAATCACGCGTGGGGCTATACTACCAGATCTGGTGGCCATCATCCGACGGTCCATGACTAGTCTGATACTTGGCAAAGGATCAGTAGTCTGATCCCTAGTGGTCTCCTTTAACATATGCATCTAGCGTGGAAGGCTAGCAGATGCCATGAACTCTACCTCCAAGCTGTAACAGCCTCCGGACTGCACGTCGGCTTTGACGTCCAATATCGTCACAGAAGATTGATGATCAGCTCCAGATCTTCGAGTTAACCAACTTGGTTGTATTTGCTCTTCATTTCTAAGGTTTGCTTGATATGAGTTCACCAACTTTGCTCGTAGGGTCTGCAGTTCGGTCTCCACTTGCTTCATGGTGGGTCTTTCTTCACCACACAGTCTTAAGCATCGCTCTGCAAGAGAGGCGACACCGTTGATCTCTTCCTCGGTTGCCTCCTCCAGGACCTGAGAATTAACAATACCTGTGATTCTCCCCTCATTGAACTCCTGGAGAAAATAATTTGACAAATTCTTAATTGTGCCTGATTCACTTGTAAAAACAGGCTTCTTTCTGAGAAGCAACTCCACTAGTACCATACCAAAACTGTACATGTCGCTCTTCCCGTTCAACTGCCTGGTATGGAAATACTCTGGATCTAAGTACCCAAATGTACCTTGCACATTCATGACAATGTGTGTTTGATTGATCGGAACCAATCTGGATGCGCCAAAATCGGAAACTTTAGCTGTGTAGTTCCCATCCAAGAGTATATTGGAGCACTTCACGTCACGATGGAAGATTGATATTGAAGCTGAAGAGTGGAGATAAGACAGAGCACCTGCTGTTTACAGGGCAATCCTTAAGTAATCACCCCAAGACAAAGAAAGATCATTACTTACATCTGCATGAAGAACTTCAGACAGTGAGCCACTGGATACATAATCATAAACCAGCAGTGGAACCTCGGTTTTGAGACAACATACAAATTGCTTCACAATATTTCTGTGATTTATCTCAGAGAGGACTGCGACCTCATTAATGAACTGACTGATCTCACACTCCTCAATGAACTTAGACTTTTCTATTGCAACAACACGCTGATCGGATAATATGCCTTTGTAAACCATGCCATGACCCCCACGGCCAATGATACGTGTAGGATCAGAGTTATTGGTTGCCTTCTCCAGCTCTTCTAACGAGAAAATCTTTGTATTCTCGTTTGCACTTTTATCAGATGATATCAATCTTTCTAGGAGAAAACCTTGGTTCTTCCGGAAATAGTTCTTGCATCGTCGCTTTTGAACATTTATTTTCCATCTACGAGTGAGAAGCACTACACTGAAGCTCAAAAGTAGAACACCAAAACCACATGGCAGCCCAATAATTACACCTGCAGGCATTAAGCTATTTTAAGTTTCTGTTCTATCTATAAAAAATGTAACAATTATAGTCTTACATAAGAGCAGAGACTGTTGTCTCTTAGTGCACTGCATTTTTAATGGATCATACTCAGTCTTGTGAGGACATTCTGTACAACTAAAGCTTCCGTTGGTATTATGGCAGGTCCCTTTACAATTGCCCGGTTCAAGGCATTCATTAATATCCGAAATTAACAAAATACGGATAAGATGCATAGAAAAATCTACAACACAGAAATCAGAAGATTATACTTCATTTAGTTAACATGAAACAATATCTAAGTACGTGAAGCCTACATGAATGATAAAACAAACTACAAGTAGCAACTGTTTAACGTAACCAGCATAGACTCTATCAACAGAATTGAAGTCTTTAACACTTAGTTTCACACACTTGCTGTTGGTACTCACGCAAGCATATCCAGACCTATTCTGTTGGGCCTGTGAAAAACTTAGATTAGCACTAACCCATTGCACAGAGGAGAATGACCCAGAACAGGAAAAAAGATTAAACTTTCAGATATGATATATCTCCCTAGTAGGTCAGAACGGGTGGCGTTAACGGTCCCTTCGTCAATACTTATGTCAATGAGAGGGTTTTTTCCTCGGACCGAAATTCCAGTTACCGACAAGAAACCGGAAATTTCAGTGATCTCCAAAATAAATCCGGAATTCCCGAGATTTTCCGAAAACCGGCTTTTCCGCCCACTCCCCCCCCCCAAAAAAAACCTTAGTCAATGATGACATGTTTCTCCTCCCCCATGAGGGCAGCTGATAATGTCATATTTGTGCAGTTCAGGAACTTTTTCCGTGCAAAGAACAGAAATTGCACACTAGTGTTACCACACCAACGGGTACAATCAGCCCCTCCTAGGATTTAACTTATACCCTAGTTTGATCAGTGATAGGTTAGCATGTATCAATGCCCAAAATACCTAATAACTGTGCGTTTGGTCGCTAGATCAGGAAAAGAGAAGTCACCTGAGCAACCATCTTAGTGTAGGGATTGCCTTCATAGTAAGCCCTGCACTCGCAGCTGTAGCCATGGTTTCCGTCGATGCACTCGGCATGCTCGCTGATACAAGCATAGTTTGTCCTGTTTTTCTCGGCAGCAATGCAGTTGGATTGGCCAACTATCTGCCACGATAGCGTGAAGTTAGTTAGCACATCACTAGTCGTGCTGATTCTATCCCACAGTTGGGAGGTCTTGTTAGCAATAGCAAAGTCGTCCAGATGTACACGACAACATCCAAAGCCATTACAGTCGTGCATAGCTTCCATCTCGGTGATTTCTGGATCTGGGCACACCATGGCACAGATTGACTGGGTGGCATACTCTTTGACAGAGTACACATCCAGGTCGCAGCCGGTGATCTTTAGAGCAATGTCATGAAGATGGAAGGACCTCCCCGGCGGCTTAAAAGACAAGTTGTAGACACTGACACCAGATTTCATGGAGATGGTATGCGCCCAGTTCCCCTCAGGGCTATGCTGGCCTGTTACAACTCGGGATGCCAGAGTTGTTGGGGGCTGGTACGGTCTGCATACGACTAGAAACCCAATCTCTAGTTAGGCCAGAATGCAGGCCCGTACGATCCAGTAGGCCCCACAGGGCGGAAGACTTGCAATAGGCCCACAAAGGCCTGCTTAGAGAGGAGCTCGACACGGTAGTCGCGGCGGGGCTTATAAACCGGTGCGAGCTCCTCTCAACTAGCAAGGTGGGACTAAACATTGTGCACTGCGGGTGGCAGCGCACCACCTTTAGTACCGGTTGGTGGCTCCAACCGGTACTAAAGACCCCCCCCCTTTAGTACCGGTTGGAGCCACCAACCCGTACTAAAGGAAACCACCTCTTTAGTACCGGTTCGTGGCACGAACCGGTACTAAAGGTTCGCCACGAACCGGTACTAATGAGCGCCGCCCGCCTGGCCATTGGAACCGGCACTAATGGTCACATTTGTGCCGGTTCAATTACAAACCGGGACTAATGAGTTTCATATTAGATCCTTTTTCTACTAGTGAAGATGCCCATCATCGATCTACAGTTCTACACTACACCTTGCACTAGAGAAATTTAGGTCAGGCAGGAGTGGCCTCTCTTGTAGTTGTAGGTACCACTTTCATGACTGCCTTCCTTATTTCATATATATACCAATGGTTACGAACATACAGTTGACCCAAGGATGACTGGAACAGGATTCGTGTGCATGTGTGCTCAATATACAATGTGAAGAAGATGACCATGACCTCATACTCCATGCCGCAGAAAGACCTCAGTAAGTCAGTCCAGGGCCAATCTCTGTCTATTCCTAACAAAACCACGTTACACATTTCCCGTGCGGATTTTGTGGGTTTCCAAAGGTCGTTTCCTCTGCACAAAGAGGAAACAAATGAACATGCAAACTTGCATCATGTAAATGGCGAACCTCACAAAAAACTCAACTGGTTGGGATTTGGGAATGGCATCTTCAGTCTCCAACTCCACGGATAGCTTGCAACCGAGCTATGTGAATCCATCACCAAGAGCACGGCAGCAGTAAAAATTCAGAACATACAGTAGTTATACCTATCGCCAAGGGTTCATGTGGATGTGGTGTGTGCTTTGGTGACATGTGAGAGCAGATGATGACCCTCGTACATCCCCATGTGGATGTGGCAGTGGTTGTTAGCATCAAGCCATGCCCCGTGATGGTGGCGACCGGTGTCAGTGCACGGTCGAGTCCATGGCGGGTGTTTGCGCGTGTGTGTACGTGTGTGTCTAGTCCAGGTCGGTACGCCGGTGTTTGGCCGAGGCGTGCTCGAGTTAGGAGTCGTATGGATAGTTGGCTCAGGTCGTTAGCGAGACTCACAGGATAGGATTGGCGATCTGTCGGAGTGCAGCAGCGTGGGCGCGTAGGAGCGCGTCCTGTGCGCAGCAGCACATGTGGATCGTGGCCGGGTGATCCGGAGGAGTTGGGTACGGGGTAGTGCATGCATCCGTATAAACTCCATTCCCTTGTACTGCTTGTAGTGAGAGTCAGCTATGTAGCCATTAAAAAGATAAGGAAGATTAGGGCGTGCGTGCGCCCACGACGGCCTTCGTGCGTCGGCCCGTAATTTCTTGTGTCTTCTTCTACCTCTAGCCAAGAGTGAGAGAGGGCTGCGGTTCCAACAGTGGTGTACTTGATACAATGCATGTGAAAGAGATGATCATGACCGTGACCTTGTACGCCGTGCCGCAGGAAGACCTCAGCAAGTCACTCCATTAAAGAGGCCGATATAAAATATGTTCCTGATACACCACGTACGGAGGAAACCAAATGTGAGAGGAACCAAATGAGCTCGCAAAAATTACAGCATGAAAATGGGGGGAACCACACAAGAAACTCACCAGCAGTAGGTAGGACAGGGCATCACGAGAACGTGGGATCGTACCATTCAACCTGTTGTGATTGTTATCCTGCTCGTCAACAACGGAGGCCGGCCAGCAATCTTCAGTCCCCACCTAGTGGGGCAAAATTTCGTGTTTTGACCCTTTTTGCAAACAAAATCGGAATCTGATCCCGGTTCAAAAAAATTCGGGATCTGACCCTTTTGCCTACCGCCGGGCTACACGGCGGTAGGCCTGTGCATGCTACCGCCAAAGGGATCGGCGGTAGCCCACTTGTCCATGTTAGCCCCAAGTAAACGGAACCGTCTCCTGCCGTCCACCCTACCGCCAGAGCCCACGGCGGTAGGCTCTGTAATCCTACCGCTGTAGGCTCTGGCGGTAGGAGCTGAAACCTTATAAACCCGCGCGGCCGGCTCGTGGGGCCCATCCACGAACCCGCCCCCATCTTCTTCCCCTAGCCGCGGGGCGGCGCAAGAACAGAGAGCACAAGCTCTCTCTCATCCCCTCCACTCCCCCCTCCGATCTCCTTCGTTTGGGCACCATTTTTGCGGATCGAGATGGCTCCAAAACGGGAAAAGTAAGCTCTCTCAATCCCTCCAATTAGTTCTACTCGAAACGCTTTCAATTTGATGCATTATTTGGTGCAAACAAATCTATCTTTTTACTTTTTTTTATCCTAGGATTGCTTAGGTTCATTATATATGATGTATATAGTTGAATATAAACTCTAATAACTAGTTGTGGAGATTATGTGTAGTTTTGATATGAACCCTAGTTCATCACGAAGGTAGTTGGAGATTAACATTATTTTTGAACAAGTGGTGATGTGATTGATGTTGGAGGGATTGTAAGTAGTTGCTTACATGTGATTGAAATATGTATATGCATTTTTTGAACAAATGGTCATATGATGGATTTTGATGAATGATGTATATGCAATTTTCTAATTGTTTCAATATACGATAAATGATGAATGTTGGTGAATAATTTATTTACATTGATCATTTATATTGGTTGAATATATGATAAATGATGAATGTTGGTTGAATATGATTCATTTATATTTGGACTTGATATGTTCATGTTTGTTCAAAATGATACAAGTTGGTTGAAAATGACATCATTTCTAATTGTTTAATTGTTATAGGCGGCCACCCCTTGCGCCAGAAATCGGCGTGAAGTACACGATGCTTGATCATGCTTTCGACAACGGTCACCGCGCCTGTTTTATGGAGAACGGAGTGGTAATGTCTATCATCAATTTGATGTATTGTTTATTATGACAAAATTAGTTACTAACAATTCCGTTTACATTCTAACAGATGCTCCCCCATTGCGGATGAGGGGCCACACGAAGGAACAAGAAAAGTAAGGACTCCAGTCCAGAGGATGTTGATGTGGTTGATTTTTTCTTGTGGCGTTGCTGCCGCAGAGTGACCTCTCAAGTCAGTCAATGCCTGACTTCTTGTGCAGGATATTCTAGCCCATCGAAGGGGGTGTTTGACAAGTCTTTGACAGCCGGCTCATTTATTCCCAGAATAAATCGCATTGCATTATTGCCTGGCTTGTGGTTCATGCTGCAGAGATAGACAGTGAATGCCATCGACAGTGAGACCCGGCTGCCAATCTTCAGTGCCACCTAGTGAAGATAAGCTAACTGATCGCTTCCAACCGAGATAAGCTGCAACGGAGGGCAGACTAGTAAAGTGAATATTGTGCACAGAGTAAATCAACCATGCCCTATGCCAAGGAGTTCCTGACGAGCCAAGGAGTTCTTTTTTTTGGAAAAGGAGGAAGACCCCCGGCCTCTGCATCTGGACGATGCGTGCAGCCACTTTATTAATTATTCATAAAAAATCTTACAAAAAAATACAACAGTAAGTCTAAAGCCACCGTCTAGACAACATTTGCCGCTGCTTCCTATCCAATTGATGAAGGGATGCTGATAGTTCGGGTCTAATACTACAGACCTCGCAGCCAGTGGTGGAGCTAGCCCGTCCATGGAGCCGGGGCAAAATACAAAGGGGTGTGCTCCATAGGCATTTGCCCACAAAGATTGGTGATTAATTCTCAGTCCCTTAGTGTAATTTAATGGAAGTATTTGGGCAGAGCCCGGGCAGCTGCACAGGGTCGCTGGGAGGGTGGCTCCGCCACTGCTCACAGCCAAGGTTAACATCTAAGACCTGAGGCCCCAACCTAGTCACTTGCCGGGTCTGGGGCACACATCGGTCCGGTGCGCTCTCAGAGGCCGCCGCCGCCAACTGCCACCGCTCCATCTTCAGAGTTGTACTGAGCATCAACCTTGCTCGGTCTAGCTGTCGTCGATGCCACCATGGTGCCCAACGGCAACACCTCCCTACGCGCAAACAGCTAAGCACGTCGCGGTTGCCACCGATACACCTCAGCACCATGCTGCCAAGTATCACCAGCCAACACAGCTTGAAGTCTTTGGAAGATCGGTCGTGCGTAGCACCTGCCAACCAGGCCTGATAAAGCGTAGCACCTGTCGGTCAGGCATAACTACATCTCCACCGAAGCTCCATGCAAGGCGAAGCCGCTCCACCTCCTGCCTCTGACTTCCAGTGCTGCTCCACAAACGATGCTCTCAAGAGAGAAACGACACCGCAGTGCCGCCATAGTCCAATCTGGAACACCAGATCCTAGGGTTTCCCCCGGAGCAGCATGAGTGAGTCGACAGTAGTTACACGACGATGTATTCATCAAGGTAACGGCGTAGAATGCCGCCATCGCCTGCCGTCGGCTCGGTTTTCACCGGCAACCATGTCTCCCCAACTCGCAGCCGGGACTAGATGATGGATCTCGAGATCTGATCACCAAGCCTCTAGCCGGCCACCTCCGACGAAGAAGATGACCACCACCGCTGGCTACACCGGCCAGAACAGATCTGCCAGAGGTGCCACCGAGCAGTCCACCAGGCCCTCGACGCCGTCGCCGATCTAAAGCCAGATGACGTGCCGCCGAAGACCGCAATGCGCCGCCGCCCGATCTAGGCCAGCAGCCGCCCGTGGCCCAAGGCAGGGCCGACCACCGCCGTCATTGTTAAACCATCGCCCCCGCTTCTCGATTGGCCGCACCTCCACGCACGTTGGGGCCCCGCCACCCCTGAGACGTGGGAGGGAGGAAGGGCCGCCACCACTGTCGGCCTCCGGGCGTAGGCCGGTGGCGGCGGGAGGTAGGAAGGAAGATGAGTTAGGCTCCGACGGCAGTTAGGGTTGGGGTGCGACCTGAGTCGCCCGAGTGGGGGGCGACGCGGGGGTGTTTCTCCTACCGAGCCAAGGAGTTCTTGGCGAGCTTAAACAACAATGGTAGCGACGTGTACTACAAGGAAGACGGAATCATCGACAATGACGTGCAGGGGATCACGTCGGTAGGGTACTACGTGTTGAGTGGTGCTCAACCTTGTCCTCCAGATATTTAGCCAAGTTTCTCAGATCGCGCTTCTCCTATTTTGGCATCCCGTGATCTTTTGTTTTATTTTCCACTGATCATGTTATGACAAGCGGCCAACGGTTTTAGGTTATCACGTCACGCAACTCTGAACAAAAGAGAACACGTTATCTATCTCATACGGGTTTGATCTTCTGTAATTTTTTCCACAACATGCCTCATAAACATCTTGACACAACGCGCATGCCTGTAACTAAGTCACTCCACATGTGAAGGTAATCATATTAATCAGTTTTCATAAACAAGCGCGGCTCCAACCAATAAACTCGTACAATTATCTTGAAATAAATGGACTTACAATACCAATCTTTGTCACATTGTTTTCCCCTTGAATACAAGCGCATGCGGAGCTTACAAAGGTGGAAACATAATCATGCATTATTGCATCAGTTTACAAAAGTAAAACCAAATCATCCATTATTATGGGCTTAACATAGGGAAACACTACTAGCAGCCGTCTGATAGCAGACGTTTACCAGACCATGCGCGGGTCGTTGATGTCTTTTTCATCTCACGGTTGAGATGGCCTCCTAAATCCTTTTATTCGTTTCCAAAATACACCATTATCTAGCCACATCATCACCCATAACTCCTCCCGTAATAATCTCACCTACCATAAACGCATCAGTCTCCTCGTCCTATCTCCATAACTACACCCGACAGCGTCAATCTCGTCGTCGCCCCTGTTCTCACCACCATGAACAGCCTCTGTCCATGCCCGTGAAACTAGCCATGCCGGTGCGCTGTCCCATCGTGTGGTTATGCCTGGCATTAGTTACGACGCGCACGACCAGCGAGCTCGCAGCCCCATCGCCGTCTCGGTCATCTACAATTGCTTCGAGCACCACGGCATCCAGTCCACCGCGGTAGATCTTCGTCTCGGTCACCGGATGTATCTGGCACGCGAGGAACATTGCTGGAGTCGCCCCCCTCATCTGCAGGTACCATCCTCATCTCACCTATGGATTGTGGGAGGTCTTGATATAGTTCTACTCCATTGTGTATCTTCATGACAGAATCATTGTCCTCATCCAACCTCTTGGTCCTGACTATCCTCATCATATAGAAAGTATGTTGATATTGCATCCATACCATGCTTCCTGCTTTTCATGATTCGTACATATAGGATTACAACGTCAGTCCTTACAGTTTACTTCATATTTACCACGCCAAGGCTTCTACACTAGGCCAGTTTGCTTCATACATATCAATCTTGTGCTTCTACATTGTGTTTAGTTTTTCTTTGGCTCTATGCCCTGCATGTACTTGTAGGCTCCATGTTTTTTACTTAGTCGACAGCCAAATCATGCTTCCTAAAATGTATATTATGGACAAGCTGCATGTGCCACCCCCTTCCTTATCTTAACACAAAGTTCCTTCCTAGCTCGAGCTCCGCGGTCCCTCCTATCTAGACCGTTGGCTTGCTATGCGATTTGTGCAGGAAAGGAGCGGCACGAGCGCGCAGCGGTTGCATGCAGCGTCATTTGCAGGCGCTGCCGTGCGCAGGTAAACAGTAATCAAACCTAGGTATAGCCCTGTATGCTAGTACTTGTGGGTCCTAGCGCATCTGACTCCCCTCTGTTATGTCTTATCAGCCGCCCCTCGTCTCCCATCCGCATCTCACCCCGGCGCTGATGGAATCCTCTGCCTCGGTGGTGTCTCCACCTATTTAACTGTTGAAAGAAGCTAGGTCGCTGAGTTTGAGATCCATAGTGTATACGAGGAGATGGAAAGGAAGACAAAAGAGGATGCCAGATTATAACATACCTCTGATCCAGGCAGATGGAGACGGACGTCATTGCGGATGGATCTGGAGGCGCCGCAATCAAAATCTGTTCGGCCGCTGCCGCTATCGCCATGATGGGCTCCTCTGCCTCGTTGGTGTCTCCACCTCTTTTCCTGTTGAAAGAAGCGAGCTCGCTGCTCTCCAGATCCATGGTGCTGCAAGCAGATACAAAAGAGGAGAAAGAGGATGCCAGAGTAAAACAGCTATGCGTTGCCTGATAGAAGGAACGAGATTACACGCGTCGTACTTGCACAGAGGAGTCGTCCAGTCCTGTTGGTTGTCCGTCGTTCAGTGGAACGCATAGCTGTTTGATGGGCCTAGTCACGTGGGGCCCTTCACGTCTTGTCTAGTAGCCTACTAGGCCCATCAAATTCGAATCTTTTGCAGCCTCCCGCCAGAGTATTAGGGCTTGATTCCCGTGGCAGAGCTGCTGTTATTCAAACACTAGATGACCCGTTGCGCCAATGGCGCAAAGGCCGAATGTAAGCTAATCGATGTGAGAGTATGCTCTAACATATTATTGTTCAAAAAGAATAGCTTATATACATTGGTTGAATGTGTACAGGATCGATTGGGAAATCTTAATATGAGCTTGTAAGGGTGTGTTTGGTTCAGGAACAAAGTGTAATGGAATGTCATGGTTCCGTTCCATAGAAATGGAATGGTTCCGTCTCTGTGTTTGGTATAAGAATGTAGTGGAATGGAACGGTTACGTCTCCATGTTTAGTTGGTGGAATGGTATGGAATGAAAATTGTTCAAATTGGTGTTTGCTTTTCTGGTATCATACGCAACATTGATAATATGTTCCTGAGCTTTCTTTTCTAATTCCAAAATAACATTTTCTTTGTCTTTTCATCATCGAGGAAAACAAGTCAGGTGCCTCCACCAAAGTGAAAACATCCCTCGATTCTCCTATCTCGCCTCGCCCGGCATACATGAAGATCACACTGTTCTAGACATTCACATCAGATTATCAGAACCATATCCAGTTTTGAGGATCGTTGCTTACATGGATTAGCCAATTGAACCTTCCTGAATTCTTCTAAGCTCGCCATGGCTGCCGCCTGGAATCAGGCGCCCTTCTTCCCGGCCTTGGCCATGGGCCCGCTGGTGCCACCAGCGTCAGCCGCCACCCTCTTCAACTACCCGCCGAGCACTGGATTCCACCGCTCGTCTTCCCAGCGTGAGCCCCGCTGCCCACTGCCGCCCGTCTTCTCGGCCGTGAGCCGTGCACCCGCCGCCCGTCAGCCGATTCAGGATGAGGCGAGGGAGAGGACCAGCCGGCGGCGCGGATCTAGGAGAGGACCGGCCGGCGGCTTGGATCAGGAGGGATGGATCGAGGGGGCTTCGTGCAAGTGGAGTACGACGTGCGAGATAGAGAGGGACGAGCGCTGAGCACGGTTCCGCGTGGTCCGCTCGATTTGGAGAAACCGCTCGGTTCCGGATCTCAGCGGAATATTCGCTCGATGGGAACGAGTGGGTTCCGTCCCAGTTACCAACTGAACGCTAGAACGTGGCCGAGGAACGAGTCCGACCCATTATATTCCGGTTGGTTCCTAAAACCAAACACATCCTAAGTGCTGCAGATATGATCACAGGGAATGTTTGATGCAAACATTAGTGTGAAAGCATGGATAAAAGGAAAGGTTGTTTTCTTCGGTCATAGTGTTGTGAAACAATAGTAGAAGAGGAGACCTTCACATATATACAATAAGCGATGGTAAACCGCTCTTGACTATACAGACAACAATAAAATCTAAAGATCGTAAACTACATCATAGACTACTTTTCACCATAGAGGCAGCAAGGGAGGACTAAAGTCTATACATATCTTGCTGGGAGTAGTCCAAAATGGGAAAGATGCTGGTCTGATAGATATGAAACAAAAGGTGGTTGTTGCGGTAACCGATGAAGCACGCTATCCAGGATACATTCAGCAAAGTTTACCAGAAATTGTTGCTGGTTGCTTCAAGGCGCTGCTCAAACTTCATAGCAATGTAGCGTAGCCTTTGCGTCAGTCCTTCGATGCTTGCAAGAGCTGTTTTCATAACTCCTTTGGTGTTGTCCTGACCTTTCAGGTGGCAAGCAGCTGTTGTGTTTTCTATCTGGGTAGAATATGAGTTCATGTACCTGACAGCGTAGTAGCATGTTTTGTGCAGCTTCTTGATTGCCTCATTCGATGAAGTCAACCATTTGACCAGGTGCGTCACTTGATTTTCTAGCCTCTTGACATGGGTGTAGTGGTAGCCTCTCATTTCTTTGCCATATGCATTCTCCATGAATCTAATAGCCTCCATAGCAGCACTGACTTCTGCATCTTCATAGCTATCTAAGATTGCACCTGGTATAGAACTCGGGACAAGTGAACCATCTAGCAATTCCAAAGTAGAAATGAAAGTCACTGTCACACGATTCTTTCCGCCTGGGTATATTTTGTGCTGGTAAGTTGCAGGGGGCAGCTTTAGAGCTTGCAGCATGAGGCCAAAGATGTGAGCATAAGGAATCACTATCAGGTAGTCATTATCCTGTAGGGACAAAGCGAGGGTAAATTTTCTTTCTCACAAAATAATAGCTGAACCAATAGATGAGAAGTGCTAAAAGCTGCTAGCCTAATTAACCTAATAGCGGAACATTAAGCCCTCAATTTAGCAAATAATTGAAGATTTACCGCAACCATATAGATCTAATAGCAGCAGTCTTAACCAATGACAATAAATAAACTACCACTATTTTCTCCCGTAAATAAACTGCAAATAATTAACATAAGCATTAAATCGGTCACCCTAATTAACTTAATAGGTTAACACTTATCTCTCTCTAATGAAATAAATAACATCATGCATCACCGCAAGACAGTATAAATTTCACTCAAAATCTAATCAAAACTGCATCTTGTGCCATTTATGACACTTGGATCAACATTTAAGGGAATAACAATAGATCATTGTCAAGTGGGAATGTTTTACTGAATTTCAACTTATATGATAAAATTATTAGGCAAGCTTTGAAAATAAGTTTATAAGCTTTCAGAATCCTATCCGCAAACACATGACAGTTCCCTTGGAGGTATATACTTATTTCTCCATATGTCATTATTTCAAGACAAAGCATGTTATTCACACCCACTTAGAATCATAATTTCCAGTAAACTTTCCATACAGCAATATCAATAAAAAGGCTTCTGTTCTTTACCTTTGATAGAAGAGGCAACTGGCTGAGGCTGCCCTAGCATGAGGTCAAACTGTCGATTGCAGAGCTGAAGCGCTATTGAAAGTAATTACATCACCTGCTCGATGTACAAAATAACCATTATATCATATATCATATTTTACGGTTAAAACTGCAAAAGGAGTAGAGAACGGCAAAAGGGAACTACACAATTTAGTCAACAAACTAAGTTTAGAGGCGCAAATGTATGATGGAGCGCACGAATTCCTTTCGCTGGTCTCCGTGTGAATTACGTAGCCTGACAACTAAATTTCAAATCATGGCATGATGGCAAGCAAGGAAAAGGTGCCAATTCACCACCACTACCAAATTCCTCCACATCCAGCTAACTTTTATGGCTTCATGCCAACATTGGCCAACTCCTTTAACATGTAGTAGAAACAAATGATTTAATTTATATCATACAGTAAAATCTTCCCTCAAGTCTGAAAGTACCACAGACCCTGATGTAAGGAGCAGAATAAATTTAAACCATCAGGCGCATTTGTTTCTAAAACCAGGGCCAACCTCTCAAATCTCTATATGGTGTTCTTGTCCCCGAGAAATAGAAAAGCGAGTTATATACAAGGAAAATGTACCAAAAGCAAGGTGAGTTAGTTGTTTCAAACATGCAGTCCTTGCTAAACATTTAGCCGAAAGAAGTAGAATAACTAACCCATCACTAACGCTTAAGTACAGTATCTGATTTTTTTTCTGGCCATGCAAACATGTAAATATTTGGCAGATATGTAGACTAAAGTGTCAACTAAAAAACACTGACCGCAATTGGAAGAAACATAATCAGTCTAGAATAAGCATTTGTAGCTAGATAAATTACTTATTTCAAGTTGACTGCTATTTCTTTTAGGAAGCAAATCATGGCAGGAAGTCAACTATAAAATGGCAAGAAGATGATTGTCCAACAGTTTTTCCTCTGGTTGATTTCGGGTAAAACAGAGAGGCCATACCAGCTGCACTTCCTCATTTGTAAATTCCCGACGCTTGTTCTTGTTTTGATTCATTTAGGCTGGCTATCTTCTTGCTGCTTGAACCACAAGTTCTTTTATCTTTCTTGAGACCTCTACATAGATAGAGGAAAATCAAGAAGATGAAAATTCCATTCAAGATCAAAATATCGACCTTCACTATCACCTCCAGCTCATACAAAATTAGCGACATCAAGAGACAACAAATTATAAATCAAATTAAATATTTGCACAATTCAAATATCTGCACAGAAATCTACAAGCAAACAAACAACCCCATGGATCTTTCATTGTACAAAGGCATCTCAATATACACTCAGAGCTTAATAATAGAAACGAGGCATAGTTATTTTAGTCTGCCAAGCATTTTGTGCCTACCGCAATCATGAAGTATACTGTGTAACTAACCTAATCGTTTTCTCATTGTTACCCAAGAAGGAAGAACTACCTAAATAACTGAGAGGAGGGCAGTGAGGAGGATGGCTTGGGTACTGATTCAAACTAACAACCGATAGATCGGGTTTCACATTAACATAAAACAACATCACATTTATCATCAAGTGCTAAGCTATCATCATTCAAATGCATGTAATTTCTGGTTTTACGTGGACATACCGAACGAAGCAATGGGAAAACATAGAGATTAGAATAGCAGTCCATGTAGCAGACAAAGTCAAAATAGCAACAATTTCGATCGCTTCTAGGACTATTAGCAGTGGGCCATGCACTTGCAGGTCCCGTTGCCATTAAAATGGAATCAGGTTACCCCCATGGTAGCACATTTAAAAGGTGCCGAAATCTAAACAGAAATAGAATAGCCAGGAAAACAGATCAAGTTACTCAATGGCCGCACGCACACGCATCAAAAGGTGCGGAAACCTAAACAGAAACATAAACATATATTAACCGAATTGATCAAACCTAGCTATCCGATCCAGGCCAACCAATGGCATCACATATATATCGACCGAAATGCATTGGGCCATTGCAAATCTGAATGGAGGATCAATACACAAGTTTATGATTATGGATAGGTTCGCGTTGTTTAGAGATGCGGGTTGCAGGCTATATCCATGCCAAGACAGTACCTTGTATGTATAGGACTGAAGGATAATATTTTGAAGAATCTGAATCTAACTTCCATTTAACAGAAATTATAGCATCTATACTGTGTAGAGGGTTCAGATATATATTTGTTCACCAAGCTTCTTTATTATGTCCATCTCTTTTTCTAGTTGCAATATAACACAAGGAGGCATTGTTAGTCCGAAACCAGACTGTACGCGAATTTGGGCGCATTAATTTCACAAGCCAGGGAAATAATGTACTTCCCAAGACATACCATAGCTTATTCCTCTTATTTCTTTCTCAGACATGCACACATCAAATTAGAGGAATTTTAGGGAAATAAATGAAAGCTTGATGCGGGACAGGAATGGGCAAGCATATGGGAAACGAGCACTTGCAAGCATATTCTTACTTTATGAGCACCGCTAACAAGCCCTGGAGGCTCGGGGTGACATGAGGCGCCGCATCTGGTCGATCACAATGACCATCTGAATGTCGAACACCATTTCAGCTTCCTCTGCTCTAACCCAGTGGTCTGGCAGCATCGGATGCCACCAAAGCTGATCCCTGCATACCAGGACACCAAAATTATAATATGAAAGATAGCATAGGAAGAGCAAAAAAATTTGTTTAGTCATCCCACAAAGCTACTAAATTCCTTGGCTCAGTTAAGGTGCTTTTCAACACCATCACGGAACCGGGAGTAAACTGCGCACATCTCAGCAGCTGCCACACACTGGTGCCAGACACGCGACAACAGCGGCGAGGAGGCCGGCGGCATACTCGGACGTTCAAAGCTGTTCAAAGCTCCTCAGGTTGTCTATCTATCTCAAATTCCTCTCTCTTTTACCAAAAGTTAGACACGGTCGAAAACTCAAAGAAACAAAATTCTTCTGGTTGTGTATCTCTCAGATTCCTCTCTATTTTCTTTAAAATTAGATGCAGTGGAGACGGAAAAGAAATTAACTTTGTGCACTATTTATACACACTGGGAGGAGAAAATATATGGAAGAAGTAAAACCAATTAGAGTAGTATCTAGGTTTATAAATATGCAAAATTGTCGAGCATGAATTTCCCTTTTACACTTCGTCTAGCAGATTATGTATATAACAAATCAAACAGTAAATATGTGAGCTCAATGTCGCTTGTTGGCAAGTAAACAGAAGGCAACCAAAACTGAAGATATACATGTTCTAGACAGGACAATGGTTGCTTCTGTTTGTTGCTGGCCCTCTTCTGTCCAAGGCTACCAATCGTATGGTCAGCAACTAAAACAACCATGAATTAAGAAATTAATTAACTGTAATTAACAAAAATAGACTTCACATGTGAATCCAAAATGGCAATGAACACGAACCCTAACGGTGCATCACCAGAAAATAATGTTAGGAAGGATGGACGTTTCGGGAGTTACCGGTCTGGCGCCTTAGGAGGAGGCTACCTTCCGGAGTCCGTCCTCTTGGTGATGAAGCTGACGCCGATGAAGCTGAGAATGAAATTCTGTCCAACATAGTACAACCTCCTTTAATATTTTTATAGGATTCGATATAGAAGAGGAATTCAGACAAATTATATGTGTATAAGCATCCACAGAAACATATCTACAACTATCATGTTGAAAGTTTATTTTAATTCAACCTCTAACAGGCCGTAAACTGGCAAATGAAAAAACTGCGCTCAGGATAATAACTTCCTGGACAGCACATTAAATTGATGGCTGCTCTGAAACTGCCTGGCCAAAAAGCACAAACAAATACTCTTTGGAAAGCTTGAGACCTACACTACAACTTATATTTGGAGACTTGAAATTATGGACTGATCAGCCCAGAATTGGCCCAAACATCACTATCCAAAAACACCAATTCCTCTAACTAAACCAAACTATTCCTCTAATTATGTACAGCAGGGGCAGCAGTGCTAAATGCTTTCTTCTCTACAGATTCTTATAGCAACATAGAAATAAGTGCCTTTCATTGAGCTTTTCAATTCAGCACACATGAGCAATTAACTTTCAAAATCCTAGAATAATAGAGGCATAGGTAAGAAACACCAACCTGCAATAGATGTTGCATAGAGAACTTTTCAGTTCAGCACACATGAGTATTTAACTTGCAAAATCCTAGAATAATACATGCATAGGTAGCTGCAGTGAGAAGGAGAGGAGCACCAACCTGCAATGATGTTGGATAGAGAAAATAAACTCTCAGCAGGAGCATATCCGCAAGCCAAACGGGAATAACTAAAAGTAGCAATGTGTGAAACATAACAGAGAAAGTCCAATCACTAAGTTTCATAAGAACACCGACGACAAAGGAATATTGTGAGAGATTGATCTTGGCTTACCTTCTGCCAAGGAAGACGTCGACGGCACCGTCGACGACCGCTTCGCCAGCAGTGCACCAGCACCGCGCCTGCTTCAGCAGCTGCTCCTCTCATCCCCGGCGGCGCCACAAAGAGAAAAAATGAAAAAGAGAAATCAGGAGAAGAAGCAGAGCAACGAAGAGGAGAAGAGGCAGCAATGGTGAAATAATGAAACGGGAGATGTGGAGATGCAGCCCGCACAGGAGCATGGTGGCTAGTTTTACCTCATACTCTTATCCCTTGGTCAGGCAGCGCTCGATCCAGAAGCACGGCACGCAGCGGCAACGGAGTTCTTCACCAATCCTCGCCTCCCTCTCTCTCCTGCAGATCGAATCCAGCACCGCCGCCGTCGCCGGCCAGCTCATGGAGTCCAGCCACCGCCGCCCCAGATGTTGGTTGCTGCTCCTCTCCTTTCCCCTCCTCCTCTGCCGTCGCCCCAGATGCCGAGTACCGATCGAGGCCGCACTCCTCGGCTCGAGGTCCTCAGGCTGAGGCCGGATCAAGGCCATGCTCGTCGAGGCCGGCCAGGCGGGGGAGCCCGTCCCGCGCGAACCTAGAGCTGGCGGTGGAGACGGGTTCGCCCTCGAAGCGCTTGGCCACGGAAGCCTGCGCCCGAGCGATGGGAAGGCCAGGAGGAGGAAGAGGCGAGGCGGTGGAGGAGTAGCAGTCGGCGGCGGGGCTCCTAGGGCGCAGGAGGAGGAGGTGGGAGGGAGTGGCGGCGGACGAAGGAGGGAGGAGCGAGGGGCGCGGACGAGGGAGGGAGGAGCGAGGGGCGCGGGGCTGTGGATTGGGGCTAGGGTTCGATGCGGTGCGGTGTTTTTTTCCTTCGCGTGGTGTGCTGCATCCCCACGCGCGGCGTGGTGCGGTGGTCTTTTTTCCCTCGCGTGGTACCGTGCGCTCGAGGCCTTCGTTGTGACTACCACTCTAGGAGGCTTTATATGTTAGATGTGAACGTATATGAGGAAAAAGATTCTCTATTGCATGGTCCTGATAGAGAGTACCGTGGAGCTCAAGCTACACAAATCTACTCTCCTATCTTAATTTGAACGATTGTGCAGAGATCTTTTGTATCTCCCTGTTATATAATATGCTTCGACTATGTAGAAGTCATATTGAGATTGCAAGAATACGATGCATCCAATTTTCATGCTTCATTTGTCTCATACATGTGTTTATTCATAATGCACAGTCAGGTTCATACACACGATAGTTATGCTTCTTCTCTATGTGCGGTTTGGTTTGTTACTTCACACTTATGCTTCTACATTATGTGCAGTTGGCTTCATTTTCATGCTTCGTATTGTTTCATAGACGTCATGCTTGTATCCAAATCAAACTACTCATGCTTCCTAAATTTTGACAGGGCTAACTTGAGATGATGATCGTGCTTTACCGTCTGTGTGCATGCCACGATCATCGATGTTGGTCATGGAGTCCAACGTGAGATCAAGCATCTCAATGACCAATGTTTTGTCATCATTTGGAAGCAACCTAGCAAGCCACACAATCGGTTCTCTAATTAAGGTCAAGGGTGTCGTCCCCTCGATGGTGTGGTCCTCGCTGCTCCTCACCGGATTCTCGTGGCTCGTGATGTCAATACTCACAGATTTGTGAAACAAAAGGAAGTCATCGAGGCTTGGTCGGAAGCGGTGGATGGAGCAGAGGACTATGAATTATGTAGCATGGTTTGTAGTGTTGTAAGCATGATTTTCATATGATGAAAGCAATTTGAGCACATTTGTATTCCTTGGAATCAGATTCCTAATATGCTTAAAGCATGTGTTATGACTTATGCGTACATGTGATAATAGTTCTTTTTTATAGAAAGGAGATTGTATTTGGGTAGAGCAATCCTCTAGTTGGTTGATTCAGATTTTGTGTACAGTAGAAATATTGTCCGAAACATAAGTTCCATTTTGGAAGCATATTTGGGTAGAGCAATCCCCTTTTGGAAGCAAATTTTCCATTCGGTGTACAGATATGATAGTAATTTTGGGACGGAAGTAGTAGTTGTTATACTTTCTACTCGTAATATGTTTCAACTGCCTATTAATATTGCATCCAATATTGCTCTTGTTTGCTTCCTGCGAACAAGAATGATACATTGTACATTGTACTGAATATAGTTTTTGGTACAACATTAGTGCATTATAAGCAGGAATGGCATGTGAGCAAGCATGTGACCTTTTTATTCTACCGAAGCATCAAAAATCTTTATTAAACATGTGAGGAAGCATGTGCCATCTGTGATCCTTTGGTACTGAAGCATCGAATGACAAAGTAGGCGAGCATTATACGTACGTTATGCATGAAGCAACTAAGTGCCACATATAATTTGTTAATATCCATGGTAATATCGTTGACACTGGAAAATGTTTCAAACAAGTTTGCATTATATTTCCATGAAACAACAAAAATATTTCCATGGATCAGAAAAAGTTTGCATTATTTGAGATCCGATATGATGCTTCCATGATGTGTGAGAAATGTTGCATAAATCTACCTACCATGTTTTGTTCGAATGGGGGAAATGCTTTCGTCAAAACAGAAATAAACCAGGGATCAGTTCCCTAAAAATTTGGAAAATTTTATTATTCTATCATACATGCTATAAAGAGATGGAAGCATATTCTGGCATACTCTGGACACTAACTAGATCGAAGCAATTGGCAGTTGGCGTGGAAGCAAAATTATACAGAGACCAAAGCAAATAATTTCTAACGGAAATATTAACGCCCACACGTGTGGGCGTTTGCATTTCCCCCACATGCGTGGATCCGCGTCCGTTTGTGAGCGCACGAATCTTGGCATGTTTCTAGTGCCACGTAAGACTGGCCTGATGTGTGGGCGTTCAGCCGGTCGCCCACACGGCCGTTTCACCACACAGGAGGGGCTGGTGTGTGGGCGTTCAGCAGTTCACCCACACGCCACTTTGCACGCACACACAAGGGCTAGTGTGTGGGCATTTGCCATCTTGCCCACACGTCTGTCTCCTCTCCCACACCCAAGCTGCTAGTTGCCATGTGTTTTGCAGTGCACATGGCAACTGCCCCTAGTGTGCTTTTATAAGCAGGTGGCAACTCTCTTTTTTTACCCGAGTTTGCCATGTGTTTTGCAGGGTACACGACAACTGCCTAATGTGCACGTAAGCAGATGGCAACTCTCTTTTACCAAGTTGCCATATGTTTTTGCATGGTATATGGCAACTGTCCTAACGTGCATGTACATGGCAACTGCCCTAATGTGCACGTAAGCAGATGGCAACTCTTCCTTTTTACATGGCAACTGCCCTAGCATGCTTGTGAGCACATGGCAACTCTCTCAACTGCCTAGTGTTAGTATGTGGCAACTCCTAAAGTTATGAAATCATGGCAACTACATTAGATCAGACCATACATGGCAACTGCAGTTGAGCAACCATGGCAACTGCAGTTGTCCGACATGGCAACCGTAGTTCAGCGACATGGCAACTTCAGTTAAACAAACATGGACGAGGGTCTGGACCATGGCAACTGCGGACGCGCGGTGACCGTCACGCGTGGCATGCGGGACCAGCAGGTACGAGGCCTGACATACGGGTGTGTGGGTGTTATCAACTTCGCCCACACGCACGCGTGCGAGATGGGTCGGGAGGGAAAAAAGAGGCATGTGGGCGCTAGTTGTTTTGCCCACACGTAGGTGTGTGGGCTGTTTCTCTTATACACCACACAAAATGTGTGGGCGGACTCCCTAACGCCCACACGTGTGGAACTTATCGGCCTCCATTTCTAATTCAGAAGATCATATCTAGTACTACAAGGCAACTAAAGTTTCACCGGAAATAAGGTTCCTCGCGGTTGGAAACTAGTCTTTTTATAGAAGCAAATTGCATGCATGGAAGCACATAGTATGGCGCCTAATTAATGCCAATTAATATGATATCCGTGATTAGTAATACTAGTAGGAAACAAATTAATCATAGTTATTGCAAAATCCGCATGCAACTAAACTAACGGATGCACTTTTCAAGGAAGCAATCCAACTAATCACGCGTGGGGCTATACTACCAGATCTGGTGGCCATCATCCGACGGTCCATGACTAGTCTGATACTTGGCAAAGGATCAGTAGTCTGATCCCTAGTGGTCTCCTTTAACATATGCATCTAGCGTGGAAGGCTAGCAGATGCCATGAACTCTACCTCCAAGCTGTAACAGCCTCCGGACTGCACGTCGGCTTTGACGTCCAATATCGTCACAGAAGATTGATGATCGGCTCCAGATCTTCGAGTTAACCAACTTGGTTGTATTTGCTCTTCATTTCTAAGGTTTGCTTGATATGAGTTCACCAACTTTGCTCGTAGGGTCTGCAGTTCGGTCTCCACTTGTTTCATGGTGGGTCTTTCTTCACCACACAGTCTTAAGCATCGCTCTGCAAGAGAGGCGACACCGTTGATCTCTTCCTCGGTTGCCTCCTCCAGGACCTGAGAATTAACAATACCTGTGATTCTCCCCTCATTGAACTCCTGGAGAAAATAATTTGACAAATTCTTAATTGTGCCTGATTCACTTGTAAAAACAGGCTTCTTTCTGAGAAGCAACTCCACTAGTACCATACCAAAACTGTACATGTCGCTCTTCCCGTTCAACTGCCTGGTATGGAAATACTCTGGATCTAAGTACCCAAATGTACCTTGCACATTCATGACAATGTGTGTTTGATTGATCGGAACCAATCTGGATGCGCCAAAATCGGAAACTTTAGCTGTGTAGTTCCCATCCAAGAGTATATTGGAGCACTTCACGTCACGATGGAAGATTGATATTGAAGCTGAAGAGTGGAGATAAGACAGAGCACCTGCTGTTTACAGGGCAATCCTTAAGTAATCACCCCAAGACAAAGAAAGATCATTACTTACATCTGCATGAAGAACTTCAGACAGTGAGCCACTGGATACATAATCATAAACCAGCAGTGGAACCTCGGTTTTGAGACAACATACAAATTGCTTCACAATATTTCTGTGATTTATCTCAGAGAGGACTGCGACCTCATTAATGAACTGACTGATCTCACACTCCTCAATGAACTTAGACTTTTCTATTGCAACAACACGCTGATCGGATAATATGCCTTTGTAAACCATGCCATGACCCCCACGGCCAATGATACGTGTAGGATCAGAGTTATTGGTTGCCTTCTCCAGCTCTTCTAACGAGAAAATCTTTGTATTCTCGTTTGCACTTTTATCAGATGATATCAATCTTTCTAGGAGAAAACCTTGGTTCTTCCGGAAATAGTTCTTGCATCGTCGCTTTTGAACATTTATTTTCCATCTACGAGTGAGAAGCACTACACTGAAGCTCAAAAGTAGAACACCAAAACCACATGGCAGCCCAATAATTACACCTGCAGGCATTAAGCTATTTTAAGTTTCTGTTCTATCTATAAAAAATGTAACAATTATAGTCTTACATAAGAGCAGAGACTGTTGTCTCTTAGTGCACTGCATTTTTAATGGATCATACTCAGTCTTGTGAGGACATTCTGTACAACTAAAGCTTCCGTTGGTATTATGGCAGGTCCCTTTACAATTGCCCGGTTCAAGGCATTCATTAATATCCGAAATTAACAAAATACGGATAAGATGCATAGAAAAATCTACAACACAGAAATCAGAAGATTATACTTCATTTAGTTAACATGAAACAATATCTAAGTACGTGAAGCCTACATGAATGATAAAACAAACTACAAGTAGCAACTGTTTAACGTAACCAGCATAGACTCTATCAACAGAATTGAAGTCTTTAACACTTAGTTTCACACACTTGCTGTTGGTACTCACGCAAGCATATCCAGACCTATTCTGTTGGGCCTGTGAAAAACTTAGATTAGCACTAACCCATTGCACAGAGGAGAATGACCCAGAACAGGAAAAAAGATTAAACTTTCAGATATGATATATCTCCCTAGTAGGTCAGAACGGGTGGCGTTAACGGTCCCTTCGTCAATACTTATGTCAATGAGAGGGTTTTTTCCTCGGACCGAAATTCCAGTTACCGACAAGAAACCGGAAATTTCAGTGATCTCCAAAATAAATCCGGAATTCCCGAGATTTTCCGAAAACCGGCTTTTCCGCCCACTCCCCCCCCCCAAAAAAAACCTTAGTCAATGATGACATGTTTCTCCTCCCCCATGAGGGCAGCTGATAATGTCATATTTGTGCAGTTCAGGAACTTTTTCCGTGCAAAGAACAGAAATTGCACACTAGTGTTACCACACCAACGGGTACAATCAGCCCCTCCTAGGATTTAACTTATACCCTAGTTTGATCAGTGATAGGTTAGCATGTATCAATGCCCAAAATACCTAATAACTGTGCGTTTGGTCGCTAGATCAGGAAAAGAGAAGTCACCTGAGCAACCATCTTAGTGTAGGGATTGCCTTCATAGTAAGCCCTGCACTCGCAGCTGTAGCCATGGTTTCCGTCGATGCACTCGGCATGCTCGCTGATACAAGCATAGTTTGTCCTGTTTTTCTCGGCAGCAATGCAGTTGGATTGGCCAACTATCTGCCACGATAGCGTGAATTTAGTTAGCACATCACTAGTCGTGCTGATTCTATCCCACAGTTGGGAGGTCTTGTTAGCAATAGCAAAGTCGTCCAGATGTACACGACAACATCCAAAGCCATTACAGTCGTGCATAGCTTCCATCTCGGTGATTTCTGGATCTGGGCACACCATGGCACAGATTGACTGGGTGGCATACTCTTTGACAGAGTACACATCCAGGTCGCAGCCGGTGATCTTTAGAGCAATGTCATGAAGATGGAAGGACCTCCCCGGCGGCTTAAAAGACAAGTTGTAGACACTGACACCAGATTTCATGGCGATGGTATGCGCCCAGTTCCCCTCAGGGCTATGCTGGCCTGTTACAACTCGGGATGCCAGAGTTGTTGGGGGCTGGTACGGTCTGCATACGACTAGAAACCCAATCTCTAGTTAGGCCAGAATGCAGGCCCGTACGATCCAGTAGGCCCCACAGGGCGGAAGACTTGCAATAGGCCCACAAAGGCCTGCTTAGAGAGGAGCTCGACACGGTAGTCGCGGCGGGGCTTATAAACCGGTGCGAGCTCCTCTCAACTAGCAAGGTGGGACTAAACATTGTGCACTGCGGGTGGCAGCGCACCACCTTTAGTACCGGTTGGTGGCTCCAACCGGTACTAAAGACCCCCCCCCCTTTAGTACTGGTTGGAGCCACCAACCCGTACTAAAGGAAACCACCTCTTTAGTACCGGTTCGTGGCACGAACCGGTACTAAAGGTTCGCCACGAACCGGTACTAATGAGCGCCGCCCGCCTGGCCATTGGAACTGGCACTAATGGTCACATTTGTGCCGGTTCAATTACAAACCGGGACTAATGAGTTTCATATTAGATCCTTTTTCTACTAGTGAAGATGCCCATCATCGATCTACAGTTCTACACTACACCTTGCACTAGAGAAATTTAGGTCAGGCAGGAGTGGCCTCTCTTGTAGTTGTAGGTACCACTTTCATGACTGCCTTCCTTATATCATATATATACCAATGGTTACGAACATACAGTTGACCCAAGGATGACTGGAACAGGATTCGTGTGGATGTGTGCTCAATATACAATGTGAAGAAGATGACCATGACCTCATACTCCATGCCGCAGAAAGACCTCAGTAAGTCAGTCCAGGGCCAATCTCTGTCTATTCCTAACAAAACCACGTTACACATTTCCCGTGCGGATTTTGTGGGTTTCCAAAGGTCGTTTCCTCTGCACAAAGAGAGGAAACAAATGAACATGCAAACTTGCATCATGTAAATGGCGAACCTCACAAAAAACTCAACTGGTTGGGATTTGGGAATGGCATCTTCAGTCTCCAACTCCACGGATAGCTTGCAACCGAGCTATGTGAATCCATCACCAAGAGCACGGCAGCAGTAAAAATTCAGAACATACAGTAGTTATACCTATCGCCAAGGGTTCATGTGGATGTGGTGTGTGCTTTGGTGACATGTGAGAGCAGATGATGACCCTCATACATCCCCATGTGGATGTGGCAGTGGTTGTTAGCATCAAGCCATGCCCCGTGATGGTGGCGACCGGTGTCAGTGCACGGTCGAGTCCATGGCGGGTGTTTGCGCGTGTGTGTACGTGTGTGTCTAGTCCAGGTCGGTACGCCGGTGTTTGGCCGAGGCGTGCTCGAGTTAGGAGTCGTATGGATAGTTGGCTCAGGTCGTTAGCGAGACTCACGGGATAGGATTGGCGATCTATCGGAGTGCAGCAGCGTGGGCGCGTAGGAGCGCGTCCTGTGCGCAGCAGCACATGTGGATCGTGGCCGGGTGATCCGGAGGAGTTGGGTACGGGGTAGTGCGTGCATCCGTATAAACTCCATTCCCTTGTACTGCTTGTAGTGAGAGTCAGCTATGTAGCCATTAAAAAGATAAGGAAGATTAGGGCGTGCGTGCGCCCACGACGGCCTTCGTGCGCCGGCCCGTAATTTCTTGTGTCTTCTTCTACCTCTAGCCAAGAGTGAGAGAGGGCTGCGGTTCCAACAGTGGTGTACTTGATACAATGCATGTGAAAGAGATGATCATGACCGTGACCTTGTACGCCGTGCCGCAGGAAGACCTCAGCAAGTCACTCCATTAAAGAGGCCGGTATAAAATATGTTCCTGATACACCACGTACGGAGGAAACCAAATGTGAGAGGAACCAAATGAGCTCGCAAAAATTACAGCATGAAAATGGGGGGAACCACACAAGAAACTCACCAGCAGTAGGTAGGACAGGGCATCACGAGAACGTGGGATCGTACCATTCAACCTGTTGTGATTGTTATCCTGCTCGTCAACAACGAAGGCCGGCCAGCAATCTTCAGTCCCCACCTAGTGGGGCAAAATTTCGTGTTTTGACCCTTTTTGCAAACAAAATCGGAATCTGATCCCGGTTCAAAAAAAATCGGGATCTGACCCTTTTGCCTACCGCCGGGCTACACGGCGGTAGGCCTGTGCATGCTACCGCCAAAGGGATCGGCGGTAGCCCACTTATCCATGTTAGCCCCAAGTAAACGGAACCGTCTCCTGCCGTTCACCCTACCGCCAGAGCCCACGGCGGTAGGCTCTGTAATCCTACCGCTGTAGGCTCTGGCGGTAGGAGCTGAAACCTTATAAACCCGCGCGGCCGGCTCGTGGGGCCCATCCACGAACCCGCCCCCATCTTCTTCCCCTAGCCGCGGGGTGGCGCAAGAACAGAGAGCACAAGCTCTCTCTCATCCCCTCCACTCCCCCCTCCGATCTCCTTCGTTTGGGCACCATTTTTGCGGATCGAGATGGCTCCAAAACGGGAAAAGTAAGCTCTCTCAATCCCTCCAATTAGTTCTACTCGAAACGCTTTCAATTTGATGCATTATTTGGTGCAAACAAATCTATCTTTTTACTTTGTTTTTATCCTAGGATTGCTTAGGTTCATTATATATGATGTATATAGTTGAATATAAACTCTAATAACTAGTTGTGGAGATTATGTGTAGTTTTGATATGAACCCTAGTTCATCACGAAGGTAGTTGGAGATTAACATTATTTTTGAACAAGTGGTGATGTGATTGATGTTGGAGGGATTGTAAGTAGTTGCTTACATGTGATTGAAATATGTATATGCATTTTTTGAACAAATGGTCATATGATGGATTTTGATGAATGATGTATATGCAATTTTCTAATTGTTTCAATATACGATAAATGATGAATGTTGGTGAATAATTTATTTACATTGATCATTTATATTGGTTGACTATATGATAAATGATGAATGTTGGTTGAATATGATTCATTTATATTTGGACTTGATATGTTCATGTTTGTTCAAAATGATACAAGTTGGTTGAAAATGACATCATTTCTAATTGTTTAATTGTTATAGGCGGCCACCCCTTGCGCCAGAAATCGGCGTGAAGTACACGATGCTTGATCATGCTTTCGACAACGGTCACCGCGCCTGTTTTATGGAGAACGGAGTGGTAATGTCTATCATCAATTTGATGTATTGTTTATTATGACAAAATTAGTTACTAACAATTCCGTTTACATTCTAACAGATGCTCCCCCATTGCGGATGAGGGGCCACACGAAGGCTGTGCAGATGCAGTACGACGAGCGCTACACTCTGTATTTCAGGAGAGCACGGATGTTGGGTTTCGTTCTTCAGTTCAAAAGGCAGCCGCCGATGCTCGTGCACTCGGCTCTTACGGCATTGATCGACCGGTGGCGCCCCGAGAGGCACAGTTTCCATCTCACTTGTGGTGAGATGATAGTGACTCTCGAGGACTTCAGCATGATCACGGCCCTGCCCATCGAGGGCCATGCTCTGACTGGGCGAGTGGAGAGGGCCAACTGGCAGGAGAGGGTGATCGCCCTGATCGGCGACTGCCCTCCCATGAAGGGGAACAGAACATCCGGTGTGCGGCTCAAGTGGCTCCTGGAGAACCGGTCCGTTTGCCCGCAAGATGCCGATCAGCGGACCGTGGAGCAGTACGCGAGGGCCTATTTGTGGTACCTTCTGACGGAGGTCGCTTTCCAGACTGCTCGGGGGATTGCGCCCTATGGATGTATCTCGGATTCCTGGAGGACTGGGATGCGGGGTACAGCTGGGGGTCCGCCGGCCTAGCTTACCTATACCGCTCGGTAAGATAAATATCTCAATACTCATTTTTCGATCTACGTATGCTGTTTGAGGTTGTGCTATATGATCATGATCACTTCATGTTTGCAGCTGGATGACGTGACGCAGAGGACCGAAGATACCTCTGGCGTGTGTGGATTTGTTTGGGCCCTTTCAATTTGGATGTGGGAGCGGTTACCGGTCGGCCGTCCAGAGAGAGTTCGCTCGCGTGCATGGACGGATTATGGTGAAGAAGGTGATAGTGCTCGCTACCCGACCGTCGCTTACGCCTGGGACAAGGTGAAGGTCTACACGGGCAAGGCCACTACCCTGTATAAGCTCTTCAGCAACGAGTTGGACAACCTATCAGATTTCCAGGTATACCAAGTAGCTTATCAATCGTTCCGCAACTTTCATTCTTCTTAACGATCCTTTTGTTGGTGAACTGGTTTCCGTACCGTGACCGAGAATGGGGGTTCGAGCTCAACTCGATGCGCAAGGAGGATCGGCTTGCCTGGCGGTGCATTGTACCCTTGATATGTGTGTATGCCGTCGAGTGGCACTTACCACAGCGTGTGGCCACACAGTTTGGGATCTTGCAACATACCCCACCGGGTAAACCCACAGACACCGGCGGCTCCGACCTTCACTGGTGAGGACATTGTTCTTTACTTGATGTGTTTTCGTTTATGTTTGACGTTGTCATGACGTCCGTTGCTTCCTATGCCTTGCAGGAAGAGTAGAAAGAATTGTCAGTCCATCACAGACTGGGGGCACGAGCACCAGGAGTACGTGAAAATGTGGGACGAGAGAAGTTATCGCAAAGACAGCGAGAGGAGAGTGGTTCACTGGGACACCTACCATGAACGCCACATGAAGTGGTATGACGATGGTGTCAAGTACCATGTACGCCTGAGGCCGCAGTGGACGGATGACGATATCTCCGAATTGGAGGAGGATGACAGCGAGGACGAAGCTTACCGTGGCCGGCTCAGAGATCTCGAAGGTGATTTCAGAGAGTATGCACCCCTGATGAACAGAGTGGTAAGTGGTGTTCTCATTTGTTTTGAGCCATGAGCGATTTTGAGCCTTTAACATATTGGTTACATGTGCAGGCTTCAGAGCTCAACAGAAGTATTATCGATGGCTTGAACGCGCTTTCGTATGAAGCCGGAACCGTGGAATCCAACACCAAAATGAGGGATACAATGAAGGTAACATCGAGCTCCTTAGCCATGTTATACTAATGCAGAAGCTTGAGTTGATCCTTATTATGTTTTTGGTTGTTCACTATTGCAGAAGTTCATCACCCGTTGTCGTAAGATAGTGGGTATGCTTGGGTGCGCTCACGCGGCCAACGTCCATGATCCTGCTCATGAAGGGTCCATGCGTGCCATTGCTTCATCAAGCCACGCCGGCGGAGCTTCCTCTACTCATGTTGCCTCGTCATCCCGCGTTGTTGAGCAGCAAGAGGAAGAAGAAACAGAGGACGACGAAGAAGAGGAGGAGGAGGACGCAGAAGAAGAGGAGGAGGAGGACGCAGAGGAGTACGATGACAATGACGGGCCTCAACCGACGCAGCCAAGCCAGGGGAAGAGGGTATCTCATCCACACCAGGATATTTTGAGCCCATCCCCGTTTCAGAAACCGGTTCCTCGTCGTCGCATGAAGAAGCCGGACGAAACCCGCTCGAAGAGAAACGACGACCGTACCGCTAAGAGGAGCAGGAGCAAGTGACCACTCGTGTTGGTGATGTCGTTTAGTACAACTAGTTGTGAGCAAAAACTTGTATGCTATGCTAGTGATGTCTATTTGGTACTTTCAAGCTTTGTTGGTGATGTCGAATTGCTACTTTCAAACTATGTTCAAACTATTTGAAATGTTAATTTGCTATCTACAATGTGTGCGATCATCCTGTTTTGAATTACAAACAATATTTGTTGTGATGTTTATTTATTTTTGATTGATAAGACAAAGAACCAGTTTAGAAGTTAACTGGCACATACCCTACCGCCGAATGGGACGGCGGTAGGTGTAGACATCCTACCGCCAGGAACTTTGGCGGTAGGTTGTGGTACCCTACCGCCAATGGGTCACGGTTTCTTCGTCACAGAACAGAAGGCATGTGTGTAGGACCCTACCGCCAAGGCACGTGGCGATAGGTTGGGGTACCCTACCGCCGGCGGAAACGCCATCTTCATCACAGTATCGAAGGCACAGCCTACGGCACTACCGCCGGGCCTTCTGGCGGTAGCCTTAGCTGGACTACCGCCACGTCCTGTGGCGGTACGACCGTTACGCTGCGTGGCCTCACAAAACGGGGTTGACGACGGCCGCCGTTAACCTACCGCCGCTCCCCGTGGCGGTAGCCTGTACAAGCCTACCGCCATGATCTACGGCGGTAGCGAAAGGGTCAAATCTCAAAAAAGTTTGAACCGGGGTCAGATACCGATTTTGTTTGCAAAAAGGGTCAAAACACGAAATTTGGCCACCTAGTGGTGGCAACCTAACTCATATGGCTTCCAACCGAGCTAGGTAACAGTAACTGAATCCATCACCAACATTAGCTAGTGTCACTTAACCTGCGGCCAAGGGAACCACAAATTAAAAAAAAATCTAGCCATTGACAATGAATTTCTAGGTACAGAAGCAAGCAAACCAGTAGCTCCAATTTATAGATAGCTAACTTAGCTAATTAACAGTAACTTAGCTAGGCCATCTCGTACAAGAGTTGAAATACTTTGTCTTTGAATAGCGGGAGCTCATTCTCATGAAGGTTGATAGAAGTCAGAATAGGGTTGCAGATTTCCTAGCTAAATTTTCGCGCTCGGAGCATATAACCGACTTGTGGTTACAGGATGCCCCCGAGAATCTCCTAAGCCTTTTTGCTATGGATTGTAAAACTATTCGTTAATCAATAATGCTCTCAATCTTTACACACAAAAAAAACAGTAACTGAACTCCTTCCCCACTTTTAGTTGGTGTTTGCTTAAGCTCCAACCGGGAGCACAGAGTAAACATTCTGGTTGCTGGAGATAAACTACAGAAACTGAATGTGATAGTGCACGTCTATTCCAGATGATGATACAGATGTGTACCTGGATGTGGCAGTGGTGTGCTTCATACAATGTGAAGGAGATGACCATGACTGTGACCCAGTACGCGGTGCCGCAGGAAGAGCTCAGCAGGCCAGGGACAAGAAACGTTCCGCTCGATAGGCCCCCGCGTCGCCCCCCGCTCGTGCGACTCGGGTGGCTCCCCAACCCTAGCCTCCGCCGGGGCCTAGCTCATCTTCCTCCCTTCCTCCCGCCGCTGCCGGAGGACGCCGCTGGTTTGCGCCCGGAAGACGATGGCGGTGACGGGGGCCCTTCCTCCCTCCCGCGTCTCAGGGGTGGCGGGGCCCCAACATGCGTGGAGGTGTGGCCGATCTAGAAGTGACGGTGATGACTTCAACGGCGGCGGCGGTCGGCCCGGCCTCGGGCAACGGGCGGCTCCTTGCGGCAGCTGGCCTGGATCGGGCGGCGGCGCGATGCGGTCTTCGGCAGTATGTCATCTGGCCTTAGATCGGCGACGGCGTCGAGGGCCTGGTGGACTGCATGGCGACACCTCTGGCAGATCTGTTTTGGCCGGTGTAGCTAGTGGTGGTGGTCATCTTCTTCGTCGGAGGTGGCCGGCCAGAGGCTTGGTGATCGGATCTCGAGATCCATCATCTAGTCCCGGCTGCGAGTTGGGGAGACATGGTTACCGGTGAAAACCGAGCCGACGGCAGACGATGGCAGCGTTCTACGCCGTTACCTTGATGAAGGCATCGTCGCATAACTACTGTCGACCCACTTGTGTTGTTCCGGAGGAAACCCTAGGTTCTGGTGTTCCAGATCGGACGATGGCGGCACTGCGGTGTCGTTTCTCTCTTGGGAGCATCGTTTGTGGAGCAGCGCTGAAAGCAGAGGCAGGAGGTGGAGTGGCTTCATCTTACACGGAGTTTCGATGGAGATGTCAAGTCATGCCTGACCGACAGGTGCTACGCTTTGTCATGCCTAGTCGGCAGGTGCTACGCATGACAGATCTTCCAAAAACTTTAAGTTGTGTCGGTTGGTGCTACTTGACAGCATGGTGCTGAGGTGTATCAGTGGTGACCGCGACGTGCTAAGCTGTTTGCCGCAGGGAGGAGGTGCCGTTGGGCGCCGTGGTGGCGTCGACGATAGCTGGACCGAGCAAAGTTGATGCATCAGTACAGTTCTGAAGATGGAGCGGTGGCAGTTGGCGGCGCGGCCTCTGAGAGCATGCCGGACCGGTGAGTGAACCATACCCGGCAGGCGTCCTGGATGGGAGCTCATGTCTTAGATGTTAGGTTTGGCTACGAGGTCTGTTTGGTATTAGGCCCACACTATCAGCATCCCTTCATCAATTGGATAGGAGTAGCAACAGATGTTGCGTAGATGGTGGCTTTAATCTTACTGTTGTATTACTTTGTCAGGTGTTGTGTGAACAATTAATAAAATGGCTGCATGCATCATCCAAATGCAGAGGCCGGGGGTCTTCCTTTTTTTATGAAAAGGAAGAGCTCAACAAGTCAGTCCGTTAAAGGGGCTAGTCTAAAGTCTGCTCCTGGTAAACCACGTTACACATTTCGCTTGTGGATTTTCTCGGTTTCCAAAGGTTTGCTCTATGCAAGAAAGGCATTACCAACATAGAGATGAATCAAAGCTCATGAAAAACATAGAGAGGGAACAGATGGGCACACAATTTACAGCATGAAAATGGAGAACTACACAAGAAAGCCACCAGCAGCAGTAAGGCATCAGTAGAATGCGGAGTCGTACCATGCAACCAGTTGGGAGTGCCACCTTGCTCGTCAACAATGGAAGCCGGTTAGCAATCTTCAGTCCCCACCTGTTGGAGACAGCCTAACTGAAGTGTCTTCCAGCCGAGCAAGGTGACAGTTACTGATGCGCCCATTTAACCAGTGGTAAATTTGACAATTTTGACCTATGGATGAAATCATTTCACAAAAAGCATTGCTTCTAAAAAAAGTTCACTCAGCTGACCTTTTTGAATGGCACCCGACACGAAGGCGCCACACTACACTGTGCAACGCCTGACAGATAGGCGCCACACGCCTGGCCAGCGTCGCATCCCGGACCGCCTAAAAATTACTAAGTCAGTGTGCAGCGCCTGAGAGTTAGACGCCACACTATATAGTGTAGCTCCTAGCCTCTAGTCGTTGCACTAGTGGTTGCCTACAAAATTAAGCAACCACTAGTGCAACGCCTAGAGGCTAGGCGCTACACTGTATAGTGTGACGCCTAGCTCTCAGGTGCTGCACACTACTTAGTAATTTTTGAATCACACGGGTGCGACGCTGGCCAGGCGTGCAACGCCTATCTATCAGGCGTTGCATGGTGTAGTGTGGCGCCTTCATATCGGGCACCACTAAAAAAGGTCAGCTGAGTGAAATTTTTTTAGGGACAATTCATTTTGTGAAATGATTTCATCCACAAGTTAAAATTGTCAAATTTGCCTTAACCAATGGAGAGCAGGGAGTAAAAAAGTATAACTGCTCGGAATAAACTACAGAAGCAAAGTCATCCACAACACAACCAAGGAAATCACGACGTAAAAACAGAATCATATCATACCCACTGGAGATGAATTTATAGATTCATAAGCTAGCAATGCAGTAACACATTTTTTTGAAGGAGTAACACAAGTCTTAGATAAGCTAACTGAACTAAGTAACAGTAACTGTCCGTCTCCAATTTAGCTATTGCTTGCTCAAGCTGCAACCAAGAGCAGAGGATAAACATTGTGATTGCTGGAGATAAACTAGAGACGAAGGGTCATGTACATGACTGATGTTTGCAATGATTATTTTGGAGAATTTCCAAGAATCTGGTGGGTCTGGTTACCTTGTTCGGGCAGTGTTCCAGTGTGGAAAAGGGCCACACATCTGAAGTATGTAAGAAAGAATCTTGAGCGCAAAGCTGATGCCATGTGTCACATCTTGAGTGTAAAAAAGACTTAGAGCGCAAAGCTGATGCGGCGTGTCAGATCAACGTGCACCGGGTCGGGGTGCGAGCATCTTACGAGTGCCAACGTTTGGTTCCCCATCGACGTCGTTTGCTCAGGCTGCAACCATGGAGCACAGCTCGGGTAAAAATTCTGAACACCTGCAGATACAAATTACATACAGTCTATACAGACAGAGAATCGAATAACAGGATACAAATAAACTGAAAAGAACCCGATGCCTGAGATTGCTCTGCTAGGAAATAAACTTGAACTCGATCACGGGATACATACATACGTACGTACGTACATACATACTGTCTATACATACATACATACAGTGATCGTTTTTTCTTTCCTTCCTCGTGGCTGGAACCCTAGCCGCCATCAGGAGAGGCCATCTTTCAGCGCCGTCCTCCGGCGGCTCCCCTCCGCCGGCAACCTCGGTCGTCGGTGGTGAGGGGGGTCGCCGGATCCACGCGTGTGGATCGTTTTTACTTCCTTGTAGTCTAGGTTTTTTGGCTGTTCATCGGCCTGGATTCGGTGGTGACGATGACGGCGCTGAATAAAAATTCTTCAGATCCTTCCTTGTCACTTAAGCCCATGTCAGCCCATTCTTTTCCTCCGCTCATGCGACCTAGGCAGGGAGGCGGCGGTGGCCGATCTACACCTTTCCGGCAAGGGTCCCCTTCTCCCTTCGTTTGTTGCAACGATGATGGGAGGGAGTGGGGATCTCACTGCTTCGTCTTGATGGCAGTAGGGCTAGGAATATTTAGGATCTCACTGCTTCGGCTTGATGGCAGTGGGGATCTCACTGCTTCGGCTTGATGTGGTTGTGCGTGTCAATACTCCAACTCCATTTTCAACCGATGAAAGTCTCCCGATCTCGACCTCATTTAGGGGCTTGTGAGATTTGTGTTCTCCAAGTCGAGTTGGGTCTAGGGCGTCCTAACTCTCCATCATTTTCTTCTCTGTAGCGGCAATTTGCTACGTAGATCACGGTGGACAGCATCTTCTGGTCTACATAAACAACTTATGGGCCACTGCTTCTACAAGCTCCCGAGTTCAATATATTTGCTCCGCTCAAATAGAGGCCGAGAGGCAGCAATGAGCTTTCTCACGATGC